>NC_053128.1:33841205-34058705 GCF_010015445.1 Perca fluviatilis | reverse complement strand
CCACATGGGTGGCAGTGAAGGTCAGGGGCCTCGACGGACCAGACCCGGACCAGACTTCGGGCAGCAGACGCTGGCTCTGGGGGGACGTGGGACACATCCCTCTGTGGGAGAAGGAGCCGGAACTGGTGCGGGAGGTGGAGCGCTACCGGTTAGATCTGGTGGGGCTTACCTCTACGCAGTCTCGGTTCTGGAACCGTATCTCTGGATAGGGTTGGACGTCTTTTTCTTCTCCGGAGTTGCTCAGGGTGTGCGGGCGCCGGGCGGGTGTGGGGATACTAACAAGCCCCCGGCTGAGCACCGCTACGTTGGAGTTTACCCCGGTGGACGAGAGGGTCGCCTTCGCCTCCCCTGCGGGTTGTGGGGGAAAACTCTGACTGTTGTTTGTGCATATGCACCAAACAGGAGTTCGGAGTATTCGGCATTCTTGGAGACCTTGAGTGGAGTCCTGCATGGGGCCCAGTGGGGACTCCATTGTTGTGCTGGGGGACTTCAACGCGCACGTGGCAATGATGGAGACACCTGGAGAGGCGTGATTGGGAGGGAGCGGCCTCCGATCTAAACCAGAGTGGTTGTTTGTTGTTGGACTTCTGTGCTAGTCATGGATTGTCTATAACGAACACCATGTTCGAATATAGGGATGCTCTTAAGTTGTACCTGGTACCAGAGCACCCTAGGCCGGAAGGTCAATGATCAATTTTATAATCGTTTCATCTGATCTGAGGCCGTATTTTTTGGACACTCGGGTGAAGAGAGGGGCGGAGCTGTCAACCGATCACCATCTGGTGGTGAGTTGGGTCAGGGGGTGGGGGAAGACTCTGGACAGACCTGGTAAGCCCAAACGTGTAGTGCGGGTAAATTGGGAACGTCTGGAGGAGGCCCCTATCCGACAGACTTTCAACTCACACCTCCGGCGGAGCTTTTTGTGAATCCCTGTGGAGGCTGGGGGCATTGAACCCGAAGTGGACAATGTTCAAAGTTTCCATTGCTGAAGCTGCAGCGAGGAGCTGTGGTCTTAGGGTCTTAGGTGCCTCTAAGGGCGGTAACCCACGAACACGCGTGGTGGACACCGGTGGTCAGGGAAGCCGGTCGACTGAAGAAGGAGTCTTTCCGGGATGTGTTATCCCAGAGGACTCCGGAGGCAGTTGCAGGGTACCGAAGGGCCCGAAGGGCTGCAGCCTCTGCCGTGAAAGAGGCAAAGCAGCAGGTGTGGGAGAAGTTTGGAGAAGACATTGAGAAGGACTTTCGGTCGGCACCAAAGTGTTTCTGGAAAACTGTTCGCCACCTCAGGAGGGGGAAGCGGGGAACCATCCAAGCTGTGTACAGTAAGGATGGGACACTGTTGACCTCAACTGAGGAGGTAATAGGGCGGTGGAACGAGCACTTTGAGGAACTCCTTAATCCGATTAATATGCCCTCTATGTTAGAGGCAGAGCTGGAGGATGACGGGGGATTGGCGTCGATTTCCCAGGCGGAGGTCACTGATGTAGTCAAACAACTCCACAGTGGCAAAGCCCCGGGGATTGATGAGATCCGTCCAGAAATGCTCAAGGCTCTGGGTGTGGAGGGGCTGGATAAAGTCAAATGTGTTGGCCATGTCTTTTGGGTAACTTAAATGCAGAGCATAAATCAGTGCAAAAAGCATCACAAATGCGTCAGCCAATGTGGGGAAATCGATAACTATGTTACCCTCAAGCACAACTGCAGTCCTGTCTGGGCAGAAGAACGTGGCATCTGTTGAATTGGCACTGATCAAGAGAAGCCCAACCGGTAGGTCATCAATGGTAGGTTCATCAGACTGCGCCTCCTAAACACAAGAAGAGAGAACTGTCACCCCAGATTGTCTAAACTATCTCAAAAGCATTATGTTGCTTTAAGTGCAGCCTGAACAGAGTTTGTGAAAGTGTAGTACAATTTAGAGAATATGAATAATTCAGAGCTACACATTTTTTTACTTAGAAACCTGAAAAGCTTTATTTCAAAGTGGACCTATTCAAAACTTCAAAGTGTGAAAATACAACAGTTCTCAAATATGTGGATGCATGTGTTGCTTTTTCTGACTTGCAAACAGTTTATACCCTACAATAACTACAATTATTATCGTTCTACTCAAAACCTGCAACTAGAACCTGAACGATGACGAGAAGAAGATACAACAAGGACTTATTCCTCACACAATCACAATCAAGCTCCATTTATGATGACCCCAGGACAATTTTACACAATTTCTTTGCACAATTTATTCTAAGTTTTATACAACTGAAACGATGTAAATATTTGACAAAAATTAACAATTTTTTTCTATGATTAACTGTCATAGACTAATTTCTAAACAATTAATATGACTTACATCCCACAGCTTCAGAAATCCAGAGTCATCCTCATTTAGATAAGCAGGGAGAGCACGGAGAACAGCAGCGCGTCTAACATGGACATCAACTTGTTCCTGGAGTGTGAGAACATATTTCTTCACTTTGGATGTTAAACAGCATAGCCACATAATACTTATACAATAAAGACATTTCTCAAGTCTAAGGAGTTAA
The DNA here is from genome assembly GCF_010015445.1 of Perca fluviatilis. Taxonomy (NCBI): domain Eukaryota; kingdom Metazoa; phylum Chordata; class Actinopteri; order Perciformes; family Percidae; genus Perca; species Perca fluviatilis. Next base: position 34,056,165 of record NC_053128.1, on the reverse strand, counting down.
GGGTTTCTAAAAAGCTTACACCAAAATCTACTTTAGTATCACTATGCAGAACCAAGAAGCATAACTAACTAACCTGGAGGTCATAAGCTCTAAAGAGCTGACCCAGAACGTCGGCAACTTTTCCTGTACGAGCAGCTTTCTTCCTGAACAAGCTCTGAAGACGATGGGCATGACGGTCCAACTCCGCAAAGAAGTGGTTCTTCAGGTTCATGTTTGCAATTCTGTGAAACTCAGCACAGACCTGCCGAAATGTAAAAAACAAAAATCTGTTCCAGTCTGACTGTATACATAAATATATAGCAACAAAATATTAGGGTTGGGCATTGTTGGGATATTAACGATTCTGATTCCAAATTTTCCTTTCGATTCCGGTTCTTATCGATTCTCGATTCTGATTCTTTGAGGGGTGGAGTTGAAACGGGTCACATGCTTATTTCACAAATAAGAGGAAAGTTTTATTTTGATTCAAAAGGTGGGTTGCAATTTGACGGGGCTTTTTCAATGTCAAGCCACACTAGAGCACCGCTTACTGTACTCCACGGCTGCAACACAAGCGCCTGGTCGCTACGGAAACCAAAACTTGCGCATGTTAAATTTGGAACCCGTGATCAGATTTGAAACCAAATCCTCCGAACGATTCCAACAAAAAATTCCGATGGAATTGTAATTTTTGAAACGATTCCAAGTAGGAATTGGTTCTTGATGCCCAACCCTACAAAATATGCCAATAATGGCAAAACATGTTCTGTGTCAGATTTGGTGAAAAACATGCAGATCCTTAAACCATATCATATGCTATAGTTGATGTAAATCTGAGTCAAACTGTTGAATTTACTGACACAGTCACACAAAATAATTAAAATTAATACTCATCAATACTCTGCTAGAATAGGTCTACATGGGAAAATAATTTTACCTGTGACTCCATTTTAAGGGCAGGCCAGCGTTCCAGGATTTCTCCAAAAGGTAGGTCATCATTGATGACCTCTTTGCGCCGCAGAGCGAAGGTGGTCTGCATTAACTTGGCAATGAGGGGAAGGTTTTTGTCACTCATCTTAACTTCATCCACAATTTGGAGTCTCAATTGATCAAGGCTTGCACCATCTTCGCCTCTTGGGAAATTAGGGAGAAAATTTACTTCTGCCCTCTTTGGTCGTTTGATGTTAATGTGGGGAGCTTGTTTCTCTGGGTTGTTTCTACTCTTTTTCCCAGAATTTACAGCTACCTCGTTAAATCCTGCCCGGCTCAACTTAGAGCGGTAGTTCCCCATCTTAAACTTTAGACTATTTTTCCAACCGTACCATCCTGTCCGAGATCCTGGCTCTTTTAGACAAGGATGCTTAGTGACGAGCGCTTCAGCTACCATTGAAATGTCCCTATCATTGGGATATGCTTTGAAGCTATGCATTTTGGCTGCAAGGGTCTCAAGGATGCCGTGCTTTTGTCCCATAGATAGCTTAAGGGTTTTCCCTGTTCTCTCATATGTAACATTTCCCTCACCAAGAATGAGCTCTACCTCGTAGGAAAAAGCGGGCACTGGAAATACATCAGGCCATCTCTCAGTCCTGTCTGGTGTAAGGGCATAAGGCAATATTATTGTGTCATCTGATGCTACTGAACTGACATCACTCTCAGACCTTGTAACTTTTAGTACAGCCTTATGTGGAAGCTCCTCAATCTCTACAAGGGAACACAACTGCCCATCAAAGTCTGGATCTTGGTATGATAAGCTAAAGTCAAAGTCTAGGTTAAATTTTTCCTTTATCATTGTTTTTAGCTCATCAACAGATTCTGGACGTGAAGATAAAGTCATCTTCCTAACAATGTCCTGGTGTAGGTGGACATGAAGTAGGAAGTTTTGGCGCTACCATTCTTGCTGCGAAAGGATGAATAAAGAACCATTAGTTTGGCAACACACAATCAGGATTTGTTCCAGACAAACTCAGGCAATTTCCAGCAAATTGTAAATGAAAAATATCATTGCTTTGGATTAGTATCATAAACTCAAATTTATACAGTTCATTAACAACGGTGTCACTAATGGCAAATTGATTGCGATATTACACCAGAGTTCATTTTCTCCACAATGCTCGATGAGACTGTACAGTTCCCCACTTTCAAAAACATTTTAATCCTGTAAATCTCTGATAGAAATAAATCTTTTTTGTGTCAATAGCAAATGCCCGTCAATATGGTATGCTTTGAGACTTACCGTGTCATTTAGTTCCGACAGCTGATGCACAGAGAAATTGTCTGAGGATGTCAGCTCAAATGACCTTAAATGCTCACTGAACCAGCACTCGTAGTTCCTGCATAGAAAGGAAACAGAGTTGTTCACAAGCAGTATGTGCTCAATCTTGCTGAATTTTGGAAGTCCTCCAGTGTTGCCTGCAGAAACAAACATGCCCTTTGCATACTCTGTGCCATCTATGGAGACCTTTGATGTACTGTATATGTTTTGGCTATCTGTCTTTGTCTCTATGAAATCTTTTGCCACTTGAGGCAGTGTGGTAACTTGGACAGAGGTGACACTTGAGGCTTGTGTGTGGGGTCTGAAAAATGATGGCGCACTAAAGTGATATGCCATCATGTGCTGATGCTTGGTAGCCAGAGTTTTTAAGACATTCTTGAGACATTCTTGAAATTGTGTGTGCTTTTGAAAAAGCGGTGTTTTCCCTCAAACCTCATGGTCCATAAGTGAACAAGAGGTCCGAAACGCCGCGTCAGTTCAGGGTAGTGCTCAACATAATGATGCTTTGGTCGAAGCTTAAAGTCTGGAAACACCTCTTGGAGACCCTGTCTGTGATCACTTATTTTAGTTTGCATGTACTGGATGGATTCTTCAGTGAAAGATGGAGACAAGACCAGCTGCACGATTTCTTTAAGGTCCATCAATATGACCCATATTTCATCCCCTTCAGGTACTTTACTTCCTACCATAAGTGGTAACAAACGTAGCAAAGTGGAATTTTCATGCCCATTCCCGCCAATGCTTACTTTGGCTGCAAAAGTCTTTGGGATAGGTTGTGGTTTATCAAGCCTATCGAAGTGCTCATAAGGAAATGTGCGAATGTTTGTGTTTAGATATTCAAGAGTGAAATACTTCAGACGAATCATCTCACGGATGCACAAGGCCAACTCAACTGGCACAATACCCTCAAACAGGTCATGAAGTATATCAGGCGGGAAACCAGTAATGGGATGGAAATGCTGCAATGTCTTGCTGAGAGCACACTCACCCGTAACACCAAAGTGAGATGCATTTTCTCCTTGCACAACATTCTGCACATGAAGATCATGGCAGGCCCTCGTTCTCATGCTAAATTTTCCTTCTGAAACTTCAACAGACTGTATCTGGTCTTGAGTACAGCAACAGAATCTGCAGACATATTGTCCTCGGAAACCCTGCACAAAGCCTGCAAGCCCATGGGCAGCCAAATTATCAGCTGCGACACACAACACAGTGCCCCTGATACACTGACCAAAACTTTCAATGAAAATGCCATCCTCCTCAAGAGTGCGCAAGTCTTTCAACAAAGGTGAAAGAGCACTTTGAAAACCACAGCTCTGTAGATCAGGTACTTTGCACAGCAGAGCTAGCTGTATGCAGGCTGGACCTATACTGACTGGGAACATTGGCCAGCAACCAGTATACTGCACAAAGCTTGTTGATCTTTCTCAATGTGCCTAAAGGATTAGCTATTTCAATGTCATCGACATACAAAATCAGTGACAATTTCATCTCTCCTGCTTCTGACAAAAACTGATTTTCTTTGAAATATGTTCCATCTTCATGAGACATGAACATTCCAGGTGGTGATGGTTTAGTTTCTTGAATCTTGTCAAGGAGATCAGTATTTTTAAACATAGTTTGAAGCATCTGTAGTATTGGAACATACACTGCTGTGTGTCCACTGGAATCTACAGTATATTGCACTGGCATTACCAGAGGGTAGTTATTCTTTACATACGTTTTCCTCCTCTTGGCAGTGGAAAGTTCTGCACCTTCCAAAGTAGCACTGACAAAAAGATTACTTTTCATGATAGCTTCAACTAATTCATGAAGAAGGGCATCACTGATCGACTGATCATGCTCTCGAAAAATACTAATGACAGAGTCTTTCACAAGAGGTTTGGACAATGAGAATATTTGTGACAAATTTTCAACTATGTCCTGTATAGCCATCTCTGATACATGAAGAACACTGTTCATTTTCAAGAACAAAAAAGCCAAATTGTTTCTCAATTGAGTGCGCAATTCACCAATGTCATCTGTAGACTCAGGAGGATTGCACTCAAGGGCATCCAGCTCAGGAGAAAGAGAACCCTGATCAGAGTCAGCTTGACTAGGCATCGGTTGGCCGTTTCTGTCAGTTTCTGTCAAGACAATCTCATCCTTAAAATCTGAGACATCACAGTCTGGATGATTCCTGCTTTTATGGGCATTGAAGGAAGAGTACACATTAGTACAGTAGTGACAATTTTTGAATGGGCAATGAACCATCTCATGTTGTTTTAAATGTGTCCTTAAATGACTAAGAAGACTTTTATCATTAAATGGTTGCTTGAATCCACACACAGGACAGATAAATGACACACATCCCACCTGACTTTCACTAGTCACAACTGTCGGACTATGTAAACGTGTAAGGTGAATTTTCAAAGCATTTACTGACTGAAATGTGCAGATACAGTCTTCATACAGACAAGGCAAAGGACTGACTGAGAAACAATTGCTGTGATGCAAATGATAGTGTTCAAGCAACTGTGCTCTTTTATCAAAGGCAGCAGCAGCACAAAGTTTGCACATCCAAGCCATCGTAAAACTATATTACCCTCCTATCAAATCCACAAGTCTACATACATAGTGAAAACAGTTATGGATAGGTTGGAGTCATGTCAGTGTTGTGCATTCATTCACATGAACATACCAGATAGAAGACTCCGTATGTCAGCCAGTTGCCTCAGCTTCAGCCTTAATAGAGAGAAGATTGAAACGTTAACTAGGTTGCGAAACTTTCACAAAAGCACTAACTTTATGTAAAATATCTTGGGAGCATTTAATACAAATTAGTTAAGTAACATTACGACTATGTGGAATGTTTATTTTAACCTCTGTGGCAGAATAATGTCCTTAACGTTACTAGCTAGCTAGCTAGTCCATAAAGACAAACCAAAATGTCTTCAAACCGTAAATCAATAAGCTAAACAAAGATATGAACAAATGGCACTATCAGGTTAAGAAGGGAGATAACGTTAATCTCAGAAAGTTACCTTATTTTAACTTCACGTTATTTTTAAATGTTTAACCTGGAAGTCACCACGCACCGACAGAGGATACTGGACCTCACAGACTGTGACAACGCTATTTTACAAACATATTCTAAATTTAACTGGCCTTACAAAATTTAGAACACATGTCAACGTATTGCGTGAAATAAATGTGTTTAAAACCTCAAAACCGTTAACGTTAGTTGACGTTAGCTACGTCTTGTAAAACCTGCCCAGACATCGTCGATGGAAAAAAAAAAAGCGGTCACAGACTTGACGTGACTGGTTGTTGGAACATTAACGGTTATACAAATATCCAGAAAACTTCTACACTAAAAACGTTTCACTTTAAGATGAAAAATAAATCTAAATACACTGGTTCCCACTTTTTAAAACGTTAAATTTAAAATGGGTTAATAACGATAAAGAAAGCTTAAACTAAACTCAACTCATATTAGCTTTAATGCATACAATAACCACTGACAGCAAAATGTGTTTGATGAAGACAATAATAAAATATCGAAATAATATGGTGTTAAATCAACACATAACTTACCAAATTAGCGCGCCCAAAGAGAACATCAATATAACGGCAGTCAGTGCGGTTAGCACAATGGCAAAAGTTAGCTTGTCAGGTTCAGAAAATTGCTGCATGCCACAGCGGTGTTCCCTGAAAAATCTTCACTGGCAGTCCCATGGTTAATTTTCGACAGTATCTTCTTTCACTTACACATATACATCACCGAAGTTCTCCACAAGCTGCAAATTAGCTACTCTTCTAAATTTCTCCACTGACACGGAAAGCAACAATGGCGGAATTTTCCAGAGGATCGGTGCGTGCAGGGTGCGTGGCTCGATGAAGTGGCACGTCGAAGCATGTACGCACGTACGTGACGTCTCAGCTATTACTGTTAAACTATTTGAGTACAATGACGAAAAATAATTAAAGTGGTTGAGCACTGTAAACTTGAGATTACAAATTTGTACTAATTACTCAGAAAAATAGTGGAAAATTAACTTTTTTGAATTTTTGACAAAACAGAACTCATTTTCTTTAACAAGCTTTTACTGTTGGGTCTTACAGTGTGGGTGTTTCAGCTTCAGTTAGTTTCTTTCACCACCTGCTGGTCAAAAGGAAACATCACTGCTGGTTCATCTTCTCCTTCAAATGAAAACTTTATTGACTTTAGGACATTTTTTAATAACAACCCAGTTTAAAACAATGAAACATAATCAGCATAACAACCAATAAAATACTAAATAGAAACAGAGAAACTCACTGAGACAAAAGGAGTCACCCAATAAAACATGTTCAAATCCTCTTTCTGAATGGATAATAAACTTTGTTTCACATGGTCAGTTATCAGACTCCCAAACTGATTATCTTCTGTATTTATAATAATAATAATAATAATAATAATAATAATAATAATAATAATAATAATAATATGAATGTTTTCTGATTGGCTGATCATGTCTTGAGGTCCAACTGAAATATGAAAGGAAACATTACCAAAAGGTGGTGAGTTTCTGCCTCTACATCCTCCAATTATTTTATATCAACAATGTTTGATATCAAATACTAAACATCACAAGTTTTACTGTGTTTGACCTGAACTTTATTAGACTGATTGACATTCAACATGTTTCAACACATCAACATATTCACAACTTTAATTTCAAGTGTATACTGTATTTATGTATGTATGTGAATACATATGAGTGTTTCTAGTGAGGCCAGGACTAAGTCTATTAAATAAAATTGTATAACAAAGACAAATTGTCCCGCAAAAATTACAGCAAATGAAACTCAGAGACAACCCATACTGTGATTTCTACCCAGACAATACCATTGCTACTTTTTACCATATGGTGTTTCAGTGTCCAGAGGTCAATAGATTTTGGCATAGTGTTTCATCTATCATGTCTAGTATCATTAAACGACCCATCCCTTTCTTACCATATTTGCTTCTACTCAATGACACATCGTCTCTAAAGCTAACTATTAACAATAGGCGTTAAGCTGCCAAAAGAATGATACTCTGTCACTGGAAACCACCACACACATTGTTAGTAAAGAAATGGCTCTCTTCCTACCGGGATATTGCTCAGCTTGAGCTCTCTACAGCACGTTTACATTATGCCAAAACTTTGAATATTGACTGCTAGTCAGAGCTATTAGAGAAAATAAATGAAATAATGTAGATAAGGTCAGACTTTTCCTATTGTTTACATCCTGATTTGTTTTATACATTTGCTTTATTTATTTTATTGTGTTTTTTCGGAATGTGTATCTAATGTATTCAATGTATAATGTTGTTGTGCATATACTTCATTCAGTTTTTTTATTATTATCTAGAATATTGTACTGACCGCTGTGGATTTTAAAATGTGAAGGAGGAAATCAGGATGTGCCTGATATTTTTAAGTATGAGTTGTCTACCCAATGCATGTTTCATCATACATATCAGAATTGAACAACACTTTGTTGTGCTTTTGTTGTGTTTTCAATGGCGATGTAATCAGCTTAAGGTTTCTTGTTGTTTTTCTTTCTGAGGATGCTTCCTCCTCAATGTATGAATGATTGTAAGAAAATGAATAATTGATCACAAAAAAAGAACAAAGACAAATTGTCATATATTGAAGAAAGTTGAGCAGAAAATTCAACAGACTCAAAAAGCTGCTGATGATCCAGTGAAGACACTCTGAGGAAACTTATATCAAGCAGACATTTTATTAATATTTGACAGAAAACTGAATCAGTCAGGATGGGATTTCATGAGGAACAACAGAATATAATTAGTTATTTTTTACATTGTTGTTATTTTGCTTCATTTCCACACAAAGAGAAACATATAGACATGCATTGATATGGATTAACATGCACAGCACAGCGATCAGTTAGGTAGTTTCCAGGAGGATGACTGGTACCTCTCCAGCTACCAGTCAGCACTCACACTACCCTCTGGTCCCAATATATACTGTAAATACATTGAATCACTCAAAATAAAAAAATAAAAGTACAACATGAAATGATCAACATGTTTCCACATGGCCAGGGTCTTCTGAAATATTATAACTGTCATCATTAAGCATGAATACATAATGAAGATAGGTATATAATATATAATCACATATATTGATTATAATATACATCAAATGAGAGTCCATTAGATTTCATGGCTGAAGAGTGAAAGTTGAGCAGAATATTTCTATCTGAGATCAGTTCTGTAACATCCTCTGAACAAACTGATTAACAAGATGAGGAAACATCATGTTTAACATCTTTATATGGATATTTATTAATGTCAGTGATGTGTTACGGTCCCACCACCAGTTTACTTCTGTCATCATCAAACTAACATCAGAATAAATCACAGCCTTTTATCTACTGAACAGCACGTTAGAAAAGCATTAAAACATCAAACTTACACAAAGAAAACTTAAGAATGATAAATGTATTTGTGATCTGACTTCAGTTAGTGATATAGAGGGAGGGAGCTGCTGTACTCAACATTAAACAGCAGGGGGCGTCATCACTGCATTTAAAACCAGAGCTGTTCTCTAATCGGTAGTAATTTATCACGATGAAACATGAAACTACAAGAACAAACAGGCATTACAACACAGAGTGCTGTTTCCAGGAATTACACATTTAACATTTACATTTAATTTCATCACATTTAACGCTGAGAAACCTGAGGCCATTTTTACAATTACTTTTCCGTCAGGTTTTATTTTCTAAAAAAGCTTGTAAAACAGAAACCCTGTTGTCTATAGTCAATCAATGTACATCAATTTTTTCAGGAAAGAATGGGGCTATTAGAATATTTTTGCTGTACTGAGGTCACTTGAATGTAAAAAAAGGTTGTATGACCTTAAAGACAAATAAATAAATAAAACGGAAAATGAATCTCACAGATATGTATTGATATCACACACAGAACAATAAAAGCTAAGCCAATCTAAATCAGTTCCCATATGTCTTTGGTGTCAAACTGTGAAGAAATAAACATTATAACTTATACAGTTGACAAAATATATAATTTATATATTTATATAATTTTTTTTTAAAAAGTCGCTTTTGCCAATAATCAAAATAATAATATCAAATGTATTGCTATGACACACACAGCAATGCTACACAAGCATTTGTGTTGTCTAAAACAGTTCTATGTATTATTAGTCGTCCAGTGCAAAAATAAACATAATGAACATTATAACTCATATAAATGACAAACTATTTACATTTCTTCAAAAAAGGCCCAAATGTATCCCAAATATCTAAACAGTGACGCCATTATCTCTCTTTTTCACTTTACTGTTTGTTCTCACTCGGACAGAGCTAGCGGCAGAAATTACCGAAAACGTAATAAATTATGGACATCGAGTGAATAAATCTTGGATGTAAGCGTTTGGATTTATTGCTGAACTACTCCGAAAAGACGCACAAGTTGCAGGCTGGATAGAAAACCTTCTGGAAAGGCTACAAAGACACCAAAGACACCCCGTGATGGCTAGCTCCTTGGCTATTAGCAGGAAAAAACGGTAAGCAGCAACAATAAATCGTTCCGAAATTATATAAATATTAATCGGAGGTCGCGTGTGACGTCGCCGACGACATCGTAGGGCTCTTTAATAGATTAATTATAAGAATTATAATGAAACATTTGATCACCAGTATATACCTTGTTTTCTACACAGCTGTCTGCTCTCAGTGATTCTGTTCATCTACATCATCACTAGGTTACTTCTTACCAACACCAACTGCTTCTCTTAGTTTACCAAACCCGTAGTGCATTGCTGCCTTCATTCCTTTATCTTTATCCATTTGACTTTGCATCTCTTCCAGTTTCTTCTTCTTCTCTGTGTCTCCTTTCTCCTTCATCTTCTCAATCAGGAAGTCCAAGTGGACATGAGTGGACAGTGAATTAACATTCAGGGCGATCTGCTTCAGTTTGACAACATGCTGAAAGGACTCCTCCAACAACCGATCTTTTTCTTTATGAAGTTCTTCCAAGTTCTTCTCAAGAGTTTCAAAAAGGCTTGACTTGTCCTCCCCTCCTGCTTTGATCTTTTCATACTTCTCCTTCATTTCTTTCAGGGTCTTCTGAACTTTCCTTGTCTTGGTCACATAGATCCAGGGGGTTTTGACATGACTTGATTCATCTGAACACTCACCCTCACAGTCAATGCATTGTTCTTCCTTCACATGAACTGATGCAGGACACCCCCTGGTACAGACAGTGCAGTACCCATCTTCTATGACCTCACAGTGTTTTGGATACCAGGCCAGTGTGCATGGGTAGTGACAGGTCTCCTCACAGACAGTACAGCAGACAGCTCCTCCATAATTTAACCCAAGTGCCCACAACCTCCTCTCTCTGTTGACTTTTTGTTTAGCTTTGTAGACTTCATCAACTTCTACAGTGAACATCTCATTGTTCTTCATCTCTTCTTCATGTTTCTTCAGAGCTTCCTGATTCTGTTGGATTTCTGTCTGTTTTAGATCAATCAACTTGATTCTGTCCTGCAGGTTGTTGATGCAGGCTGTCAGTCTGGTTTGGTATTTCATAACTTCAATAGTTGTCATCAGGCTTTGAGGGGATTGTTTGGTCAGGAAATCAGCAAATTGACTTATTTGGTACATTGTAAAGTCCCATGCACCTTTTAGAGCAACATTATTTTTATTTGTTTTCTGTGTTTTCTGGTGGTTGTTGAACATAAAATGAACAGTATCACCATCTTTATCTTTGGCACATTTAATGTTTGCCTCCTTGAGAGCTTCCAGAACATTTTCAGCTGTCACACCATCTGAGTGTGAGATGAGGGCAACAATGTTCTTCTCCATGTCTTTTCCAAACGGAGAGATCACTGAATCAAAGATGTACCTCAGTCGGTCACTCAGTCGATTCTCACTCCCTTTCATCACCAGACCCACTGCATCAATCTCATGAACTCCATCTTCTGAGAGGAACAAGTCTAATAATCTTTGACTGATGATGTCATCATGTTCGAACCCTCTGGTGTCTCCGTATCCAGGAGTATCGATAATGGTCAGAGAGTAGGGCAGAGGTTTACCTTCAAAACCAAAGATCTGGTACACGATCACATCTGATGTCTGACTTACTGTCTGACTTACTCTCTGACTTTCTGATTGACTTCTCTCCTCTTCTACGATCTTAAACCAGACATCATCCGCCCACTTCACTCCCATGGCATAGTTGACCAGAGCGTTGATCAGAGTAGATTTTCCTGCTCCTGTTTCACCAACAAGTAAGATGGTTTTATTTATCTTGTTTGGATTTTTTTCACCAAGAGTCATTCTTGTCAGAGTTCCAATGTTATCTTCCTTTGGTTTCAGCTGGTAGAGAGCAGGAGATCCTGATTGGATCAGAACTTTGCAGGTGATGTTGTCAAACTTGGATGATGTGTTCCTGTAGAAAAGTAAAGACCAGAGCTAAACAATGAAATTAAATAATATCACTCCACCTACTGGGGCTAAACTATTTTACCTGGTGAATGCTCAAAATATGAAACTATCTATAAACTAAGCACTTACACATCATCAGATATTATGTCATCATTCAAAATAATATTAGTGCTAAAAGATAGTTAAATAAAGTCTAAATTGAAACACATGTACTCTGACACTGACATGTTAGAGACTGTTTAATAAAACAGTGCTAGTAATATAATGATGTAATAATGTAGTAATGCATGTGACCATAACATACATTTGATATTGAAACTATTACTTAAAAATATATCTGGTCTGGTTCTTGCTGTAATCTGGGGGATGTATTTTAAATAAAGTTTTGTTAAGACCCTATAAATCACTTAAAGTGATGGTTCGGAGTAATGTCACCCTAGGGTCCTTTGCACCATGACCTCAAGCCAAACACCCCCTCAGAAGCTTTTTTCACCTGGGTCGAACATTGGGAGAGTTAGCGTAGAGTAGCGTTATCAGCTGAATAGCTTAGCGCAGGGGCTAATGGATCCGAAGTGTCTCTTAACATTACCCCACTAATAATGCCCGAAATGATACCATACGTCTAGGTAGTACAAATAGGTTATGCACTTATAAAACGATGGATTGGAAAGTTTGTAAGTACACCAGAAGTTTATGAACACTTTCCTGCTGGCTTCTGCTCTCTGCTGTTGTTGCTGCTGTGAGACGAGTGCTTAGGGCCGTCTACAAATTACTACACCGAAAAGAGATGCAACAAAAATATTTATTAATTTAATGCTTAAATAAGGTAATGTCTCCAAACTTACCTCAATTATAACTTGTCTCCTGCTAGTTATACTACAGCATTTTAAAAAATAAGTTAAATTAAAGCTGCGAGCAGCGATGGACGGGCCCTCGCGCCTCTGCGCGCATCGGGGTTACCGGCGGACGGCGCTCCTTGCGATTGCGCATTTGCGCGGCACTCAGACGCTGTGAATCGTCAACAATGAAAAGGGAACTTCCTGCCGAGTACAACGATACCTCACACAAGATTCTACGTCATGCGGTTCATTAGCTGTGAAAGGGGGCGTGGCCAAAGCATAGGGGGCGGGTCAAACCATCACCAATAAAAAAGGAAGTCTCTGCTGAGTTCAACAATACCTCACACAAGACTCTACCTTAGATGGGTCAGCATTTATGAAAGGGGGCGTGGCTTAAGCATAGGGGGCGGGCCAAACCATCACCAATGAAGAAGGAAGTGTCTGCTGAGTTCAATGATACCTCACACAAGGGTATACCTTAAAGGGTTCAAATTGTATGAAAGGGGGCGTGGCTTGAGCAAAGGGGGCGGGTCAAACCATAACCAATTAATAACGAAGTCTCTGCTGAGTTCAATGATACCTCACACAAGGTCCTACCTTAAACGGTTCAAATGGTATGGAAGGGGGCGTGGCCTGAGTAAGTGGGCGTAATCATATTATAGGGGCTGGCTCAGGATCACATGTTAAGTTTCATGTAAATCGGATGTTTGTCATATAAGGCGCATTTCCTGTGGCCAGGGGGGGGCGCTATGACCAAAAGTCAATTTTGGCCTGTAGCTGTCCTCAGGCCTGGACCCTTGTCCATCGTGAGAAATTTCGGGCAGATACGACAACGTACACTCAAGTTACAACAACTTCTTTGTTCATCGCTAAACACTCAAAATGGCCGCAGCGCATACGCCCGTCTGCGACCAAAAGTTTTTCTTTTAATAACTTTTCATCGTTCAGGTGTTGGGATGGAACAGACCAAGTTTGAAGTCCATCGGACGAAATCTCTAGGAGGAGTTTGTTAAAGTATAGCACCTTGACTTTTAGGCCTACTTCCTGTTGCCACTAAGGGGGCGCTATGACTTTAAGTAAATATCGGCCTATATTTGTCGTCAGGGTTGGACTCTTATGAATCCTAAAAGGTTTCGAGAGTAATCGGACAACGCATTTTCGAAGTTACACCCACTTCCTGTTTCGGCTCCGAAAGCACCAAAATAGCCGCCCCGCAGGCCACGCCCTATGACGAAAAGTTTTTCTTTTAACAACTTGTCATCTTTAACATCTTAAGATGGCACAGACCGAGTTTGAAGTTGATCGGATGAAATCTCTAGGAGGAGTTCGTTAAAGTACGACATGTGGAAATGGCCAAAATCGCACTAATTTCGAACTTTGAAATCAAAATGGCGGACTTCCTGTTGGGTTTAGGGTATGGCTCTAATGAAGTTGTTTGTACGTCTTGACATTTTACATATGTGAACCAAGTTTCGTGAGTCTACGTTAAACGCACTGGAGGGGCTCAATTTATTTAACTTTGTAGGGGGAGCTAGCGAGCCATTTTTGTGCGCCTATTCCCGAAACCCTTAAATTACGTAAATTTTCACCAGACTTGATGCGACCGCCAAATTTGGTGAGTTTTTGAATATGTAAAGGCCCTCAAAAAGCCAATTCATTTGACGGGAAAAAGAATAGAAAGAAAGAAAGAAAGAAAGAAAGAAAGAAAGAAAGAAAGAAAGAAAGAATAATTCCTTCAGTTTCAATAGGGCCTTCGCCGCTGTCGGCGCTCGGGCCCTAATAATTATTAGGGAATAGGCGCACAAAAATGGCTCGCTAGCGCCCCCTACAAAGTTAAGAAAATTGAGCCCCTCCAGTGCGTTTTAACGTAGACTCACGAAACTTGGTACACATATGTAGCATGTCAAGATGTACAAAAACCTTCATTAGAGCCATACCCTAAACCCAACAGGAAGTCCGCCATTTTGATTTCAAAGTTCGAAATTAGTGCGATTTTGGCCATTTCCACATGTCGTACTTTAACAAACTCCTCCTAGAGATTTCATCTGATCAACTTCAAACTCGGTCTGTACCATCTTAAGAAGAAAAACTTTTCGTCATAGGGCGTGGCCGTGGTCGGCGGCCATTTTGTGTGTTTTGCCACCGGAACAGGAAGTGGGTGTAACTCGAGTGTACGTTGTCCGATTACCTCAAAACTTTTCAGGATTCATAACAGTCCAACCCTGAGGACAAATAAAGGCCGATATTTACTTAAAGTCATAGCCCCCCTAGTGGCAACAGGGTAGGCCTAAAAGTCAAGGTGCTATATTTTAACGAACTCCTCCTAGAGATTTCATCCGATGGAATTCAAACTTGGTCTGTACCATCCCAACACCTTAACGATGAAAAGTTATTAAAAAATAAATCGCCAGACGGTGTGGGCGCGTTTCGATGCCCATTTTGGGTCGCTCTAGCGATGAACAAAAGAGTTTTGTAACCTTGAGTGCGTTGTCGTATCTGCCAGTAATTTTTCACGATGGACAAGGGTCCGGCCTGCAGGACAACTTACAGGCCAAAATTGACTTTTGGTCATAGCGCCCCGCTGGCAACATGAAATGTGCCTTATATGACAAACATCATCCGATTTGCATGAAACTCAGAATGTGTGGTCTACGTGTGATACTCAGCCGGCCCCTATAATATGACCACGCCCACTTACTCAGGCCACGCCCCCTTT
The DNA here is from genome assembly GCF_010015445.1 of Perca fluviatilis. NCBI lineage: Eukaryota > Metazoa > Chordata > Actinopteri > Perciformes > Percidae > Perca > Perca fluviatilis. The sequence continues at coordinate 34,040,906 of NC_053128.1, read as the reverse complement.
CATAACATTTGAACCGTTTAAGGTAGAGTATTGTGTGAGGTGTCATTGAACTCAGCAGAGAGTTCCTTCTTTATTGGTGATGGTTTGGCCCGCCCCCTTTGCATAAGCCACGCCCCCTTTCAACGTTTCAACCGTTTAATGTAGACCCTTGTGTGAGGTATCATTGAACTCAGCAGAGACTTCCTTCTTCATTGGTGATGGTTTGGCCCGCCCCCTATGTTTAGGCCACGCCCCCTTTTATAACTAATGACCTGTTTAATGTAGAACCTTGTGTGAGGTATCATTGAACTCAGCAGAGACTTCCTTCTTCATTGGTGATGGTTTGGCCCGTCCCCTATCTTTAAGCCACGCCCCCTTTCATACATGCTTACCCATTTAAGGTAGAGTCTTGTGTGAGGTATCATTCATCTCAGCAGAGGCTTCATTTTTAATTGGTGATGGTTGGACCCACCCCCTATGCTTTAGCCACGCCCCTTTTCGCAGCTAATGAACCATATGACGTAGAGTCTTGTGTGAGGTGTCATTGAACTCGGCGGGGAGTTCCCTTTTCATTGGTGACGGTTTGCGGCGTACGAGTGCCGCGCGAATGCACGGTCGCAAGGAGCGGCGTCCGCCGGTAACCCCGACGCGCACAGAGGCGTGAGGGCCCGTCCATCGCTGCTCGCAGCTTTAATTAATAAATATTTTTGTTGCATCTTTTTTCGGTGTAGTAATTTGTAGACGGCCCTAAGCACTCATCTCACAGCAGCAACAACAACAGCAGAGAGCAGAAGCCAGCAGGCAAGTGTTATTTACATAAACTTCTGGTGTACTTACAAACTTTCCAATCCATCGTTTTATGAGTACATGACATATTTGTACTACTGTAGACGTTTGGTATCATTTCGGGCATTATTAGTGGGGTAATGTTAAGAGACACTTCGGATCCATTAGCCCCTGCGCTAAGCTATTCAGCTGATAACGCTACTCTACGCTAACTCTCCCAATGTTCGACCCAGGTGAAAAAAGCTTCTGGGGGGGTGTTTGGCTCGAGGTCATGGTGCAAAGGACCCTAGGGGGACATTACTCCGAACTATCACTTTAAGGAAGTAATTATGCTAATTTAGTCTACAGTCCAATGATTAAAGTATTGCAATATTTATATATTACCCCTAGAAGTACCCCTAAACTTGATCCCTACAGCTCTAAATATATAATTGAAAAAAAGTCTGTGTTAATCTATTGTAAACTTAGAAGTTTGGCTTCAGAAATATCAAAGCATCGTGAAACTAAACCAAGAATCTAGACAGAAAATGGCTCAGAAATAATTCTGAGCCATTTTCAGAAAAAAAGTGCTCTAATTTTCAAAAGGTATTAATGCTGTATTTTGGAAATGTCTACTTTTTCGTTGATAAATGATTTCATTTGTAATACAACCTGACCTTTAAAGGTACTTTATTTGTCACATACACGTACATGTAGTGAAATTCATTCTCTGCATTTTATCCATCGCTCAAGGGAGCAGTGGGCAGCCAATCACAGCGCCCCGGGACCAACTCCAGAACATAGTAAATGTTTTTGATGGTGGGGGAAATCGGAGCACCCAGAGGAAACCGACGCAAACGTGGGGAGAACATGCAAACAGAAAGGCCCCGGGAACGACCTAGATTAGAACCCAGAACCTTCTTGCTGTGAGGTCACAGTGCTAACCACTGGGCCACCATGCCGCTTTGTAGTAACAGCCCTGTGGCTCAGCATTAAAGTAAGTTTTCTCTGAATGGGTGGTGTCTCTCTGGTTGTAACAATTCAGTGTTCCCTCTATCACGATGGTCCAAAATGATTCTAAAATGCAAAATCGCACAGAAGACCATTAAAAAACTACATTAAAAGTCTACGAGGCACTCCTAAAGCTCTGATCCTAGGATCGCCCCTGATTGCCATTTAAGTAAAAAACAGACCTGATTTGATTTGTTTATATAATCACATCAATCTGACACTTTTTCAGTCTTAGTTCTCTGAATGTACGAAGGTTTTAGCTCAAATATGTACAAAATTATACAATAAAAGCTAAGAATACAAAACAATATTACCTTAAAATATCCAAAAGGAATAGGAAGGATAACTCTATTTAATCCCCTTTAATCCTTCCCCTACTCCACTACTCATTAACGATCATCAGAACGGCTTCATATTTATATCATATCCTATCTAAACATATGCTTTACATTTGCAACATATGTATATACCCACAAAAAAAAAGAAAACATACATTTATACATATGTATTTATCCACCATAGAACAAATTGCAAATAATTGTGCTGTTTGAAAATGAACCAGATCAGTGAATATCAATGTTTTTGATTTGAAGAATAATGAACGTGTGTGATCCCTAAAAATGGTATAGAGCTCAACAGTGACCGCCCACTTTTTAAATGGCTCTGATGTGTGTGTATCTGTGTTTTAACCCTGGAACCAAGACAACCAGCTACGAGAGGAATCAGGAGCATCAAACATTTTATTTGGCACGTTTCTTATTTTTTTTTAAACTGAAGAATCGTCAAAGGAAGCTCAACAGTGACCGCCTACTTTTTAAACGGCTCTGATGTTCAGTGTTGTAATGTAACGGAGTACAAATACGTTGTTACTGTACTTAAGTAGAAATTTCACGTAGGCCTATCTGTACTTTACTTAAATTTATGTCAACTTTCACTTTTACTTCACTACATTTCCTAGATAAAATGTATACTTTTACTCCGTTATATTTCCACTACGCATCTTTGTTACTCGTTACTAAAAAATAAAATTAGAAGAAATGTTTGCAACTGCAATAAGGGAGGTTTGGCGAATCACTGCTCCTAGATTGCATTACGCACGCTCCGCACGCCGCACGCTCTATTTCAGCGCTTGTTTGTTGCTAAAGGAGGAGGAGGACGCACAACTGAAACCGCCATTAGTGATGGGATAACCGACTCTTTTACGGGAGTCGGTTCAACCGGACGGTCGTTGGTTGGCCTACCGAGGTAATAGATTCGGTCACTGGTTTGCGTGCCCTCGGTGGGGGGGGATCGCGTTTAACTTTACATAACATTATGTGTATTTGTATGTGATATAATACTTTCCCCTTGGTAATGTAGCATATGAATTTCCATGAACACAATTCTAAAATATAGAATATAGAATATTAGCATAAAGGCTTCTGCTATCGGTTGATAACTCTAACGTGCCGAGAACCTAGACACCCGTTTGAATATAGACTCATGCAGTAATTCAATTCAATTCAATTTTATTTATAGTATCAAATCATAACAGAAGTTATCTCGAGACACTTTACAGATAGAGTAGGTCTAGACCACACTCTATAATGTCCCTCGGTTACGGTCCTTACGGTCTCGTTCAGTAGCCTGGTGCGCGGTCTCCTTGTGAAAGCCTAGCCTAGCTACCACGTAGCAACATTCACTTCTCTAACATTTAACTTAACATAACTACCAAAATAACATGACATGTATTTGTATGTGATGTACTGTACTTCCCCATCGATAATGAGTGAATTGCCATGAACACAATCCTAGAAAGATGCACCAGAAACAAGGCTCGGTTAATAACTCAAACTTGCTGAGAACCAAGACACCGCTTGATTACATTAGACCCGAAGCAGACGGCCGGTTACGGTTACATTAGACTCTAGTGGCCGGCCAGTTGCAAGGTTACATTAGACTCTAGCGGCCGGCGGGGCTGCGCGGTTACATTAGACTCTAGCGGCCGGCAGGTTGCCGCGGTTACATTAGACTCTAGCGGCCGGCAGGTGCGCGGTTACATTAGACTCTAGTGGCGGCACGTTGAACGGTTACATTAGACTCTAGCGGCCGGCAGGTCGCGCGGTTATTAGACTCTAGCGGCCGGGTTGCACGGTTACGATAGACTCTAGCGGCCGGCCGGGTTGCCGCGGTTACATTAGACTCTAGTGGCCGGCCAGTTGCAAGGTTACATTAGACTCTAGCGGCGGCGGTGCCGCGGTTACATTAGACTCTAGCGCCGGCAGGTTACACGGTTACATTAGACTCTAGCGGCCGGCGGCACGGTTACATTAGACTCTAGTGGCCGCACGCGTTGAACGGTTACATTAGACTCTAGCGGCGACGGAGGTCGCGCGGTTACATTAGACTCTAGCGGCCGCAGGTTGCACGGTTACATTAGACTCTAGCGGCCGGCAGGTTGCCGGTTACATTAGACTTGAGCGGCCGGCAGGTTGCACGGTTACATTAGACTCTAGCGGCCGGCAGGTCGCGCGGTTAATTAGACTCTAGCGGCCCGCCAGGTTGCACGGTTACATTAGACTCTAGCGCCGGCAGGTTGCACGGTTACATTAGACTCTAGCGGCCGCAGGTTGCGGGTTTACATTAGACTCTAGCGGCCGGCAGGTTGCCGGTTACATTAGACTCTACGCGGCGGCAGGTTGCACGGTTACATTAGACTCTAGCGGCGGCAGGTTGCCGCGGTTGCATTGACTATAATGGCCGGCCTGTTGCATGGTTACATTCGGTCCCCGTTAGTCACAGGGTCTAGGCATTAGGGCATTAGTAGCTCATTTCCTGATTGATTCTACCACCACCACTCCAGTCCAGTGGAGGCGCTAATGAGCTAGATACTACGCACACAGTAGCAGAAGAATACCAGCTACACAACGGCCAACCATTGACATGCATAATGCCAACGTACGAATGAAGTGAAAGGAAAAACAGGAGTGAGTCGGTTCATTAACGTATGGCATTCGATTGTCCGGCTCAGAGACACGAAGTCGAGTTAATTAACCGGCTCTTCGGTCAGTTCGTCAACACTAACCGCCATGGAAGCACAAAGCACCTCTGGAGGACCTCCCTTTATCGTAGACCCCCAGGCTCGACATAAGCAATGGCCCGATGTAAAAACGTATGTCGCGGGCTGGTTGCAGCCACAGTCACTGGTGTGTCGTTACCGCAGCACATGTAGCCTACTGACTGGAAACGTTACCGAGGATTATTTACCGCCCGATGGCACAGATGAACTAACGCTACACTCGTTACTGTAAGTAGGTATCCTACAATAAAACCTCCATGATTAAAGAGTCAATACTTATCATTAACCCACGTACCTGTTCTACAGGCAGAAACAGCGATAGAAACCGATATTTCAGTCTGATCTGTCTGCGCTGTCCACTCTGTCCACCACCGCTGTGCAAACACAGCTCTACTCTGCAAATAGCGACTGGACAAAAAAACGAACGAGTAAAAATATCAGTTTGTAGTCTAACTGTTTGTCTTAATTTGCACCAATCTTGAACTTTGGACAAACTCTTGTAAACTAGCTGCTGTCTAAACGAGCCATCCTCTCTGCTGGAGCGGTAAACCTATGGAGGTATTTTAAGACCAAAACAAATACATGTGGCTACTTAATATCACGTGAATGATGCGCGTTCTTCATTCTTGCCGATGTTGCCGGCTATTTAGAATCAGAATTGTCTTATTTCAAATTAGGCATACAGGACTAATCTGATATCATTTTCTAGTTAAGTAGCCTATCTAGTTATCATTATGGATTTTCCATGTTTTTAGGGGTTTTGCTTACACTAATACATGTAAATAAATATAGCATTAATTTAGTAAGAAAGTGAAAATATCAAACAAGATGATACGTATTAGGTATAATTTTATTTTCTTTATTTGAAAGTCCGGCCCTGGGGTGTCTGCTTAAAAAATTCTGTCCCTTGGAAAAATGTGTGTTTAGGGCTATCGGTTGATAACTCTAACGTGCGAGAACCTAGACACCCGTTTGAATATAGACTCATGCAGTAATTCAATTCAATTCAATTTTATTTATAGTATCAAATCATAACAGAAGTTATCTCGAGAAACTTTACAGATAGAGTAGGTCTAGACCACACTCTATAATGTCCCTCGGTTCCGGTCCTTACGGTCTCGTTCAGTAGCCTCGGCTGTCCTTTATGAAAGCCTAGCCTAGCTACCACGTAGCAACATTCACTTCTCTAACATTTAACTTAACATAACTACCAAAATAACATGACATGTATTTGTATGTGATGTACTGTACTTCCCCATCGATAATGAGTGAATTGCCATGAACACAATCCTAGAAAGATGCACCAGAAACAAGGCTCGGTTAATAACTCAAACTTGCTGAGAACCAAGACACCGCTTGATTACATTAGACTCGAGCGGCCGGCCGGTTGCACGGTTACATTAGACTCTAGTGGCCGGCCAGTTGCACGGTTACATTAGACTCTAGTGGCCGGCCAGTTGCACGGTTACATTAGACTCTAGCGACGGCAGGGAACGGTTACATTAGACTCTAGCGGCCGCAGGTTGCATGGTTACAATAGACTCTAGTGGCGGGCAGGTCGCCGCGGTTACATTAGACTCTAGCGCCGGCAGGTCGCACGGTTATAGACTCTAAGCGGCCGGCAGGTTGCATGGTTTCAGATGAATTTCGGCGGCCGCGGGGTTGCCGCGGTTACGATTAGACTCTAGGCGGCGCAGGTCGCGCGGTTAATTAGACTCTAGCGGCCGGCAGCGGTTACGATAGACTCTAGCGGCCGCCAGGTGGCACGGTTACATTAGACTCTAGCGGCCGGCAGGTTGCGCGTTACATTAGACTCTAGCGCCGGCAGGTGTTGCACGGTTACATTAGACTCTAGCGCGGCAGGTGGCACGGTTACATTAGACTCTAGGCCGGCCAGGCCCTTGCACGGGTTACAATAGACTCTAGCGGCCGGCAGGTTGCCGGTTACATTAGACTCTAGCGGCGGGCAGGTTGCACGGTTACATTAGACTCTAAGCGGCCGGCAGGTTGCATGGTTTCATTAGACTCGACGGCCGGCAGGTTGCGCGGTTACGATTAGACTTCTAGCGGCCGGCAGGTCGCACGGGTTATAGACTCTAGCGGCCGGCAGGTTGCCGGTTACGATTAACTATAATGGCCGGCCTGTTGCATGGTTACATTCGGTCCGTTAGTCATAGGGTCTAGGCATTAGGGCATTAGTAGCTCATTTCCTGATTGATTCTACCACCACCACTCCAGTCCAGTGGAGGCGCTAATGAGCTAGATACTACGCACAGTAGCAGAAGAATACCAGCTACACAACGGCCAACCATTGACATGCATAATGCCAACGTACGAATGAAGTGAAAGAAAAAACAGGAGTGAGTCGGTTCATTAACGTATGGCACTCGATTGTCCCGGCTCAGAGACACGAGTCGAGTTAATTAACCGGCTCTTCGGTCAGTTCCGTCAACACTAACCGCCATGGAAGCACGAGCACCTCTGGAGGACCTCCCTTTTATCGTAGACCACCAGGCTCGACATAAGCAATGGCCCGATGTAAACGTATGTCGGGCTGGTTGCAGCCACAGTCACTGGTGTATGCGTTACACGCAGCACATGTAGCCTACTGACTGGAAACGTTACCGAGGATTATTTACCGCCGATGGCACAGATGAACTAACGCTACACTCGTTACTGTAAGTAGGTATCCTACAATAAAACCTCCATGATTAAAGAGTCAATACTTATCATTAACCCGTACCTGTTCTACAGGCAGAAACCGTAGAAACCGATATTTCAGTCTGATCTGTCTGCGCTGTCCACTCGTCCCACCGGCTGTGCAAACACAGCTCTACTCTGCAAATAGCGACTTTACAAACGAGCTAAAACGAAGATGTCAGTTTGTAGTCTAACTGTTTGTCTTAATTTGCAACCAATCTTGAACTTTGGACAAACTCTTGTAAACTAGCTGCTGTCTAAACGAGCCATCCTCTCTGCTGGAGCGGTAAACCTATGGAGGTATTTTAAGACCAAAACAAATACATGTGGCTACTTAATATCACGTGAATGATGCCGCGTTCTTTCTTGACGATGTTGCCGGCTATTTAGAATCAGAATTGTCTTATTTCAAATTAGGCATACAGGACTAATCTGATATCATTTTCTAGTTAAGTAGCCTATCTAGTTATCATTATGGATTTTCCATGTTTTTAGGGGTTTGCTTACACTAATACATGTAAATAAATATAGCATTAATTTAGTAAGAAAGTGAAAATATCAAACAAGATGATACGTATTAGGTATAATTTTATTTTCTTTATTTGAAAGTCCGGCCCCTGGAGTGTCTGCTTAAAAAAATTCTGTCCCTTGGAAAAATGTGTGTTTAGGGCTATCGGTTGATAACTCACGACGTGCCGAGAACCTAGACACCCGTTTGAATATAGACTCATGCAGTAATTCAATTCAATTCAATTTTATTTATAGTATCAAATCATAACAGAAGTTATCTCGAGACACTTTACAGATAGAGTAGGTCTAGACCACACTCTATAATGTCCCTCGGTTACGGTCCTTACGGTCTCGTTCAGTAGCCTGGTGCGCGGTCTCCTTGTGAAAGCCTACCTAGCTACGCCAGCAACATTCACTTCTCTAACATTTAACTTAACATAACTACCAAAATAACATGACATGTATTTGTATGTGATGTACTGTACTTCCCCATCGATAATGAGTGAATTGCCATGAACACAATCCTAGAAAGATGCACCAGAAACAAGGCTCGGTTAATAACTCAAACTTGCTGAGAACCAAGACACCGCTTGATTACATTAGACTCGAGCGGCCGGCCGGTTGCACGGTTACATTAGACTCTAGTGGCCGGCCAGTTGCCGCGGTTACATTAGACTCTAATGGCCCGCCAGTTGCCGCGGTTACATTAGACTCTAGCGGCCGGCAGGTTGGCACGGTTACATTAGACTCTAGCGCGGCAGGTTGCATGGTTACATTAGACTCTAGTGGCCGGCAGGTCGCACGGTTACATTAGACTCTAGCGGCCGGCAGGTTGCCGCGGTTACATTAGACTCTAAGCGGCCGGCAGGTCGCACGGTTAATTAGACTCTAGCGGCCGGCAGGTCGCACGGTTGATTAGACTCTAGCGGCCGGCAGGTTGCACGGTTACATTAGACTCTAGCGGCCGCAGGTTGCACGGTTACGATAGACTATAATGGCCGGCCTGTTGCATGGTTACATTCGGTCCGTTAGTCATAGGGTCTGAGGCATTAGGGCATTAGTAGCTCATTTCCTGATTGATTTACTACCACCACTCCAGTCCAGTGGGACGCTAATGAGCTAGATACTACGCACACAGTAGCAGAAGAATACCAGCTACACAACGGCCAACCATTGACATGCATAATGCCAACGGCACGAATGAAGTGAAAGAAAAACAGGAGTGAGTCGGTTCATTAACGTATGGCACTCGATTGTCCGCTCAGAGACCGAAGTCGAGTTAATTAACCGGCTCTTCGGTCAGTTCGTCAACACTAACCGCCATGGAAGCACGAGCACCTCTGGAGGACCTCCCTTTATCGTAGACCACCAGGCTCGACATAAGCAATGGCCCGATGTAAAAACGTGTGCGGGCTGGTTGCAGCACACAGTCACTGGCGTGCGTTACAGCGCAGCACATGTAGCCTACTGACTGGGAAACGTTACCGAGGGATTATTTACGCCCGATGGCACAGATGAACTAACGCTACACTCGTTACTGTAAGTAGGTATCCTACAATAAAACCTCCATGATTAAAGAGTCAATACTTATCATTAACCCACGTACCTGTTCTACAGGCAGAAACCGCGTAGAAACCGATATTTCAGTCTGATCTGCCTGCGCTGTCCACTCGTCCACCGGCTGTGCAAACACAGCTCTACTCTGCAAATAGCGACTTTACAAACGAGCTAAAACGAAAGATGTCAGTTTGTAGTCTAACTGTTTGTCTTAATTTGCAACCAATCTTGAACTTTGGACAAACTCTTGTAAACTAGCTGCTGTCTAACGAGCCTCCTCTCTGCTGGAGCGGTAAACCTATGGAGGTATTTTAAGACCAAAACAAATACATGTGGCTACTTAATATCAGTGAATGATGCCGCGTTCTTCATTCTTGACGATGTTGCCGGCTATTTAGAATCAGAATTGTCTTATTTCAAATTAGGCATACAGGACTAATCTGATATCATTTTCTAGTTAAGTAGCCTATCTAGTTATCATTATGGATTTTCCATGTTTTTAGGGGTTTGCTTACACTAATACATGTAAATAAATATAGCATTAATTTAGTAAGAAAGTGAAAATATCAAACAAGATGATACATTATTAGGTATAATTTTATTTTCTTTATTTGAAAGTCCGGCCCCGGGAGTGTCTGCTTAAAAAAATTCTGTCCCTTGGAAAAATGTGTGTTTAGGGCTATCGGTTGATAACTCTAACGTGCCGAGAACCTAGACACCCGTTTGAATATAGACTCATGCAGTAATTCAATTCAATTCAATTTTATTTATAGTATCAAATCATAACAGAAGTTATCTCGAGACACTTTACAGATAGAGTAGGTCTAGACCACACTCTATAATGTCCCTCGGTTACGGTCCTTACGGTCTCGTTCAGTAGCCTGGTGCGCGGTCTCCTTGTGAAAGCCTAGCCTAGCTACCACGTAGCAACATTCACTTCTCTAACATTTAACTTAACATAACTACCAAAATAACATGACATGTATTTGTATGTGATGTACTGTACTTCCCCATCGATAATGAGTGAATTGCCATGAACACAATCCTAGAAAGATGCACCAGAAACAAGGCTCGGTTAATAACTCAAACTTGCTGAGAACCAAGACACCGCTTGATTACATTAGACTCGAGCGGCCGGCCGGTTGCACGGTTACATTAGACTCTAGTGGCCGGCCAGTTGCACGGTTACATTAGACTCTAGTGGCCGGCCAGTTGCACGGTTACATTAGACTCTAGCGGCCGGCAGGTCGCACGGTTACATTAGACTCTAGCGGCCGGCAGGTGGCACGGTTACATTAGACTCTAGCGGCCGGCAGGTTGCGCGGTTACATTAGACTCTAGACGGCCCGGGTGGCGCGGTTACATTAGACTCTAGCGCGGCAGGTTGCCCGGTTACATTAGACTCTAGCGGCCGGCAGGTTGCGCGGTTACATTAGACTCTAGCGGCCGGCAGGTTGCCGCGGTTACATTAGACTCTAGCGGCCGGCAGGTTGCACGGTTACATTAGACTCTAGCGGCCGCAGGTTGCGACGGTTACGATAGACTATAATGGCCGGCCTGTTGCATGGTTACATTCGGTCTCGTTAGTCATAGGGTCTAGGCATTAGGGCATTAGTAGCTCATTTCCTGATTGATTCTACCACCACCACTCCAGTCCAGTGGAGGCTAATGAGCTAGATACTACGCACAGTGTAGAAGAATACCAGCTACACAACGGTCAACCATTGACATGCATAATGCCAACGTACGAATGAAGTGAAAGAAAAAACAGGATTGAGTCGGTTCATTAACGTATGGCACTTTCGATTGTCCGGCTCAGAGACCGAGTCAAGTTAATTAACCGGCTCTTCGGTCAGTTCGTCAACACTAACCGCCATGGAAGCCGAGCACCTCTGGAGGACCTCCCTTTATCGTAGACCACCAGGCTCGACATAAGCAATGGCCCGATGTAAAAGCGTATGTCGGGCTGGTTGCAGCCACAGTCACTGGTGTGCGTTACACGCCAGCACATGTAGCCTACTGACTGGAAACGTTACGGAGGATTATTTACGCCCGATGGCACAGATGAACTAACGCTACACTCGTTACTGTAAGTAGGTATCCTACAATAAAACCTCCATGATTAAAGAGTCAATACTTATCATTAACCCGCATTACCTGTTCTACAGGCAGAAACACGTAGAAACCGATATTTCAGTCTGATCTGTCGCGCTGTCCACTCGTCCCACCGCTGTGCAAACACAGCTCTACTCTGCAAATAGCGACTTTACAAACGAGCTAAAACGAAAGATGTCAGTTTGTAGTCTAACTGTTTGTCTTAATTTGCAACCAATCTTGAACTTTGGACAAACTCTTGTAAACTAGCTGCTGTCTAAACGAGCCATCCTCTCTGCTGGAGCGGTAAACCTATGGAGGTATTTTAAGACCAAAACAAATACATGTGGCTACTTAATATCACGTGAATGATGCGCGCTTCTTCATTCTGACGATGTTGCCGGCTATTTAGAATCAGAATTGTCTTATTTCAAATTAGGCATACAGGACTAATCTGATATCATTTTCTAGTTAAGTAGCCTATCTAGTTATCATTATGGATTTTCCATGTTTTGGGGGTTTGCTTACACTAATACATGTAAATAAATATAGCATTAATTTAGTAAGAAAGTGAAAATATCAAACAAGATGATACATTATTGGGTATAATTTTATTTTCTTTATTTGAAAGTCCGGCCCTGGAGTGTCTGCTTAAAAAATTCTGTCCCTTGGAAAAATGTGTGTTTAGGGCTATCGGTTGATAACTCTAACGTGCCGGAGAACCTAGACACCCGTTTGAATATAGACTCATGCAGTAATTCAATTCAATTCAATTTTATTTATAGTATCAAATCATAACAGAAGTTATCTCGAGACACTTTACAGATAGAGTAGGTCTAGACCACACTCTATAATGTCCCTCGGTTACGGTCCTTACGGTCTCGTTCAGTAGCCTGGTGCGCGGTCTCCTTGTGAAAGCCTAGCCTAGCTACCACGTAGCAACATTCACTTCTCTAACATTTAACTTAACATAACTACCAAAATAACATGACATGTATTTGTATGTGATGTACTGTACTTCCCCATCGATAATGAGTGGATTGCCATGAACACAATCCTAGAAAGATGCACCAGAAACAAGGCTCGGTTAATAACTCAAACTTGCTGAGAACCAAGACACCGCGGTTACATTGGACTCTAGTGGCCGGCCAGTTGCACGGTTACATTAGACTCTAGCGGCCGAGCGTGTACGGTTTACATTAGACTCTAGCGGCCGGCAGGTTGCATGGTTACATTAGACTCTAGTGGCGGCAGGTCGCGACGGTTACATTAGACTCTAGCGGCGGCAGGTTGCCGGTTACATTAGACTCTAGCGGCCGGAGGTTGCATGGTTTCGATGAACTCGAGCGGCCGGCAGGTTACGGTTACATTAGACTCTAGCGGCCGGCAGGTCGCGCGGTTAATAGACTCTAGCGGCCGGAGGTTGCACGGTTACATTAGACTCTAGCGGCCGGCAGGTTGCCGGTTACATTAGACTCTAGCGGCCGGCAGGTCGCACGGTTATTAGACTCGCGGCCGACGAGGTGCACGGTTACATTAGACTCTAGCGGCCGGCAGGTTGCATGGTTTCATTAGACTTCGAGCGGCGCAGGTTACGCGGTTACATTAGACTCTAGCGGCGCGGGTCGCACGGTTAATAGACTCTAGCGGCCCGGCAGGTTGCGGTTACATTAGACTCTAGCGGCCGCAGGTTGCACGGTTACACTAGACTCTAGCGGCGAGCGGGTACGGTTATTAGACTCTAAGCGGCCGGCAGGTTGCAGGTTACGATAGACTCTAGCGGCCGGCAGGTTGCCGCGTTACATTAGACTCTAGCGGCGGCAGGTTGCACGGTTACAATTGACTCTAGCGGCCGGCAGGGTAGCACGGTTACATTAGACTCTAGCGCGCAGGTTGCACGGTTACATTAGACTCTAGCGGCCGGCAGGTCGCACGGTTAATTAGACTCTAGCGGCCGGCAGGTTGTACGGTTACATTAGCCTCTAGCGGCCGGCAGGTTGCATGGTTTCATTAGACTTCGGCGGCGGCAGGTTGCACGGTTACATTAGACTCTAGCGGCCGACGGTCGCGACGGTTAATTAGACTCTAGCGGCCGGCAGGTTGCGGTTACATTAGACTCTAGCGGCCGGCAGGTTGCAGCGGTTACATTAGACTCTAGCGCGGCAGGTGTTGCACGGTTACATTAGACTCTAGCGGCCCGGCCAGGTGGCACGGTTACATTAGACTCTAGCGGCCGGCAGGTTGCACGGTTACATTAGACTCTAGCGCCGGCCAGGTTGCGCGGTTACGTTAGACTCTAGCGGCCGGCAGGTTGCGCGTTACATTAGACTCTAGCGGCCGGCAGGTTGCATGGTTTCATTAGCTTCGAGCGGCGGCCGGTTGCACGGTTACATTAGACTGCGGGCGCGCAGGTCGCACGGTTAATTAGACTCTAGCGGCGGCAGGTTGCACGGTTACGATTAGACTATAATGGCCGGCCTGTTGCATGGTTACATTCGGTCTCGTTAGTCATAGGGTCTAAGGCATTAGGGCATTAGTAGCTCATTTCCTGATTGATTCTACCACCACCACTCCAGTCCAGTGGAGGCTAATGAGCTAGATACTACGCACACAGTAGCAGAAGAATACCAGCTACACAACGTCAACCATTGACATGCATAATGCCAACGGCTACGAATGAAGTGAAAGAAAAAACAGGAGTGAGTCGGTTCATTAACGTATGGCACTCGATTGTCCCGGCTCAGAGACCGCGAATCGAAGTTAATTAACCGGCTCTTCGGTCAGTTCGTCAACACTAACCGCCATGGAAGCACGAGCACCTCTGGAGGACCTCCCTTTATCGTAGACCACCAGGCTCGACATAAGCAATGGCCCGATGTAAAGCGTTATGTCGGGCTGGTTGCAGCCACAGTCACTGGTGTGTGCGTTACCGCGCAGCTTTATGCTATACTGACTGGAAACGTTACCGAGGGATTATTTACGCCCGATGGCACAGATGAACTAACGCTACACTCGTTACTGTAAGTAGGTATCCTACAATAAAACCTCCATGATTAAAGAGTCAATACTTATCATTAACCCACGTACCTGTTCTACAGGCAGAAACACGTAGAAACCGATATTTCAGTCTGATCTGTCTGCGCTGTCCACTCTCGTCCACCGCGCTGTGCAAACACAGCTCTACTCTGCAAATAGCGACTTTACAAACGAGCTAAAACGAAAGATGTCAGTTTGTAGTCTAACTGTTTGTCTTAATTTGCAACCAATCTTGAACTTTGGACAAACTCTTGTAAACTAGCTGCTGTCTAAACGAGCCATCCTCTCTGCTGGAGCGGTAAACCTATGGAGGTATTTTAAGACCAAAACAAATACATGTGGCTACTTAATATCACGTGAATGATGCCGCGTTCTTCATTCTTGACGATGTTGCCGGCTATTTAGAATCAGAATTGTCTTATTTCAAATTAGGCATACAGGACTAATCTGATATCATTTTCTAGTTAAGTAGCCTATCTAGTTATCATTATGGATTTTCCATGTTTTTAGGGGTTTGCTTACACTAATACATGTAAATAAATATAGCATTAATTTAGTAAGAAAGTGAAAATATCAAACAAGATGATACGTATTAGGTATAATTTTATTTTCTTTATTTGAAAGTCCGGCCCCTGGAGTGTCTGCTTAAAAAAATTCTGTCCCTTGGAAAAATGTGTGTTTAGGGCTATCGGTTGATAACTCTAACGTGCCGAGAACCTAGACACCCGTTTGAATATAGACTCATGCAGTAATTCAATTCAATTCAATTTTATTTATAGTATCAAATCATAACAGAAGTTATCTCGAGACACTTTACAGATAGAGTAGGTCTAGACCACACTCTATAATGTCCCTCGGTTACGGTCCTTACGGTCTCGTTCAGTAGCCTGGTGCGCGGTCTCCTTGTGAAAGCCTAGCCTAGCTACCACGTAGCAACATTCACTTCTCTAACATTTAACTTAACATAACTACCAAAATAACATGACATGTATTTGTATGTGATGTACTGTACTTCCCCATCGATAATGAGTGAATTGCCATGAACACAATCCTAGAAAGATGCACCAGAAACAAGGCTCGGTTAATAACTCAAACTTGCTGAGAACCAAGACACCGCTTGATTACATTAGACTTCGGCGGCCGGCCCGGTTTTACCGGTTACATTAGACTCTAGTGGCCGGCCAGTTGCATGGTTACATTAGACTCTAGTGGCCGGCCAGTTGCACGGTTACATTAGACTCTAGCGGCCGGCAGGTGGCACGGTTACATTAGACTCTAGCGGCCGGCAGGTTGCATGGTTACATTAGACTCTAGTGGCCGGCAGGTCGCACGGTTACATTAGACTCTAGCGGCCGGCAGGTTGCCGGTTACATTAGACTCTAGCGGCCGGCAGGTCGCACGGTTATTAGACTCTAGCGGCGGCAGGTCGCACGGTTGATAGACTCTAGCGGCCGGCAGGTTGCACGGTTACATTAGACTCTAGCGGCCGGCAGGTTGCCGCGGTTACAATAGACTATAATGGCCGGCCTGTTGCATGGTTACATTCGGTCCGTTAGTCATAGGGTCTAGGCATTAGGGCATTAGTAGCTCATTTCCTGATTGATTCTACCACCACCACTCCAGTCCAGTGGAGGCGCTAATGAGCTAGATACTACGCACACAGTAGCAGAAGAATACCAGCTACACAACGGCCAACCATTGACATGCATAATGCCAACGTACGAATGAAGTGAAAGAAAAACAGGAGTGAGTCGGTTCATTAGCCGTATGGCACTTCGATTGTCCCGGCTCAGAGACGAGTCGAGGTTAATTAACCGGCTCTTCGGTCGGTTCGTCAACACTAACCGCCCATGGAAGCGCAACGAGCACCTCTGGAGGACCTCCCTTTATCGTAGACCACCAGGCTCCGACATAAGCAATGGCCCGATGTAAAACGTATGTCGGGCTGGTTGCAGCCACAGTCACTGGTGTGTCATGTTACCACGCAGCACATGTAGCCTACTGACTGGAAACGTTACCGGGATTATTTACGCCCGATGGCACAGATGAACTAACGCTACACTCGTTACTGTAAGTAGGTATCCTACAATAAAACCTCCATGATTAAAGAGTCAATACTTATCATTAACCCCGTACCTGTTCTACAGGCAGAAACCGCGTAAACCGATATTTCAGTCTGATCTGTCTGCGCTGTCCACTCGTCCACCGGCTGTGCAAACACAGCTCTACTCTGCAAATAGCGACTTTACAAACGAGCTAAAACGAAAGATGTCAGTTTGTAGTCTAACTGTTTGTCTTAATTTGCAACCAATCTTGAACTTTGGACAAACTCTTGTAAACTAGCTGCTGTCTAAACGAGCCATCCTCTCTGCTGGAGCGGTAAACCTATGGAGGTATTTTAAGACCAAAACAAATACATGTGGCTACTTAATATCACGTGAATGATGCCGCGTTCTTCATTCTTGACGATGTTGCCGGCTATTTAGAATCAGAATTGTCTTATTTCAAATTAGGCATACAGGACTAATCTGATATCATTTTCTAGTTAAGTAGCCTATCTAGTTATCATTATGGATTTTCCATGTTTTTAGGGGTTTGCTTACACTAATACATGTAAATAAATATAGCATTAATTTAGTAAGAAAGTGAAAATATCAAACAAGATGATACGTATTAGGTATAATTTTATTTTCTTTATTTGAAAGTCCGGCCCTGGAGTGTCTGCTTAAAAAATTCTGTCCCTTGGAAAAATGTGTGTTTAGGGCTATCGGTTGATAACTCTAACGTGCCGAGAACCTAGACACCCGTTTGAATATAGACTCATGCAGTAATTCAATTCAATTCAATTTTATTTATAGTATCAAATCATAACAGAAGTTATCTCGAGACACTTTACAGATAGAGTAGGTCTAGACCACACTCTATAATGTCCCTCGTTACGGTCCTTACGGTCCGTTCAGTAGCCTGGTGCGCGGTCTCCTTGTGAAAGCCCTAGCCTAGCTACCACGTAGCAACATTCACTTCTCTAACATTTAACTTAACATAACTACCAAAATAACATGACATGTATTTGTATGTGATGTACTGTACTTCCCCATCGATAATGAGTGAATTGCCATGAACACAATCCTAGAAAGATGCACCAGAAACAAGGCTCGGTTAATAACTCAAACTTGCTGAGAACCAAGACACGGCTGATTACATTAGACTCTAGCGGCGGCAGGTTGCACGCGGTTTACATTAGACTCTAGCGGCCGGCAGGTTGCCGGTTACATTAGACTCTAGCGGCGGCAGGTTGCATGGTTACATTAGACTCTAGTGGCGGCCAGGTCGTACGGTTACATTAGACTCTAGCGCGCAGCGTTGCACGGTTACATTAGACTCTAGCGGCCGGCGGGTCGCACGGTTGATTAGACTCTAGCGGCGGCCATCGCACGGTTACATTAGACTCTAGCGGCCGGCAGGTTGCACGGTTACATTAGACTCTAGCGGCCGGCAGGTTGCACGGTTACATTAGACTATAATGGCCGGCCTGTTGCATGGTTACATTCGGTCTCGTTAGTCATAGGGTCTAGGCATTAGGGCATTAGTAGCTCATTTCCTGATTGATTCTACCACCACCACTCCAGTCCAGTGGAGGCGCTAATGAGCTAGATACTACGCACACAGTAGCAGAAGAATACCAGCTACACAACGGCCAACCATTGACATGCATAATGCCAACGGCACGAATGAAGTGAAAGAAAAAAACAGGAGTGAGTCGGTTCATTAACGTATGGCACTCGATTGTCCCGGCTCAGAGACACGAGTCGAGTTAATTAACCGGCTCTTCGGTCAGTTCGTCAACACTAACCGCCATGGAAGCACGAGCACCTCTGGAGGACCTCCCTTTATCGTAGACCACCAGGCTCGACATAAGCAATGGCCCGATGTAAAAACGTATGTCGGGCTGGTTGCAGCCACAGTCACTGGTGTGTGCGTTACACGCAGCACATGTAGCCTACTGACTGGAAACGTTACCGAGGATTATTTACCGCCGATGGCACAGATGAACTAACGCTACACTCGTTACTGTAAGTAGGTATCCTACAATAAAACCTCCATGATTAAAGAGTCAATACTTATCATTAACCCACGTACCTGTTCTACAGGCAGAAACACGTAGAAACCGATATTTCAGTCTGATCTGTCTGCGCTGTCCACTCTCGTCCACCGCGCTGTGCAAACACAGCTCTACTCTGCAAATAGCGACTTTACAAACGAGCTAAAACGAAAGATGTCAGTTTGTAGTCTAACTGTTTGTCTTAATTTGCAACCAATCTTGAACTTTGGACAAACTCTTGTAAACTAGCTGCTGTCTAAACGAGCCATCCTCTCTGCTGGAGCGGTAAACCTATGGAGGTATTTTAAGACCAAAACAAATACATGTGGCTACTTAATATCACGTGAATGATGCCGCGTTCTTCATTCTTGACGATGTTGCCGGCTATTTAGAATCAGAATTGTCTTATTTCAAATTAGGCATACAGGACTAATCTGATATCATTTTCTAGTTAAGTAGCCTATCTAGTTATCATTATGGATTTTCCATGTTTTTAGGGGTTTGCTTACACTAATACATGTAAATAAATATAGCATTAATTTAGTAAGAAAGTGAAAATATCAAACAAGATGATACGTATTAGGTATAATTTTATTTTCTTTATTTGAAAGTCCGGCCCCTGGAGTGTCTGCTTAAAAAAATTCTGTCCCTTGGAAAATGTGTGTTTAGGGCTATCGGTTGATAACTCTAACGTGCGAGAACCCTAGACACCCGTTTGAATATAGACTCATGCGGTAATTCAATTCAATTCAATTTTATTTATAGTATCAAATCATAATCAGAAGTTATCTCGAGACACTTTACAGATAGAGTAGGTCTAGACCACACTCTATAATGTCCCTCGATTACGGTCCTTACGGTCCGTTCAGTAGCCTGGTGCGCGGTCTCCTTGTGAAAGCCTAGCCTAGCTACCCGCGTTAGCAACATTCACTTCTCTAACATTTAACTTAACATAACTACCAAAATAACATGACATGTATTTGTATGTGATGTACTGTACTTCCCCATCGATAATGAGTGAATTGCCATGAACACAATCCTAGAAAGATGCACCAGAAACAAGGCTCGGTTAATAACTCAAACTTGCTGAGAACCAAGACACCGCTTGATTACATTAGACTCTAGCGGCCGGCAGGTTGCACGGTTACATTAGACTCTAGCGGCCGGCAGGTTGCACGGTTACATTAGACTCTAGCGGCCGGCAGGTCGCACGGTTACATTAGACTCTAGCGGCCGGCAGGTTGCACGGTTACATTAGACTCTAGCGGCCGGCAGGTTGCACGGTTATTAGACTCTAGCGGCCGGCAGGTCGCGCGGTTAATTAGACTCTAGCGGCCGGCAGGTGCACGGTTACGATAGACTCTAGCGGCGGCAGGTTGCCGCGGTTAATTAGACTCTAGCGGCGGCAGGTTGCCGCGGTTACATTAGACTCTAGCGGCGGCAGGTGTCACGGTTACATTAGACTCTAGCGGCGGCAGGTTGCCGGTTACATTAGACTCTAGCGGCCGGCAGGTTGCACGGTTACATTAGACTCTAGCGGCCGCAGGTCGCGCGTTAATTAGACTCTAGCGGCCGGCAGGTCGCGCGGTTATTAGACTCTAGCGGCGGCAGGTCGCACGGTTAATTAGACTCTAGCGGCCGCAGGTTGCCGGTTACATTAGACTATAATGGCGGCCTGTTGCATGGTTACATTCGGTCTCGTTAGTCATAGGGTCTAGGCATTAGGGCATTAGTAGCTCATTTCCTGATTGATTCTACCACCACCACTCCAGTCCAGTGGAGGCGTAATGAGCTAGATACTGCACACAGTAGCAGAAGAATACCAGCTACACAACGGCCAACCATTGACATGCATAATGCCAACGGCACGAATGAAGTGAAAGAAAAAACAGGAAGTCGGTTCATTAACGTATGGCACTCGATTGTCCGGCTCAGAGACACGAGTCGAGTTAATTAACCGGCTCGGTCAGTTCGTCAACACTAACCGCCATGGAAGCACGAGCACCTCTGGAGGACCTCCCTTTATCGTAGACCACCAGGCTCGACATAAGCAATGGCCCGATGTAAAACGTATGTCGGGCTGGTTGCAGCCACAGTCACTGGTGTGTGCGTTACACGCAGCACATGTAGCCTACTGACTGGAAACGTTACCGAGGATTATTTACCGCCGATGGCACAGATGAACTAACGCTACACTCGTTACTGTAAGTAGGTATCCTACAATAAAACCTCCATGATTAAAGAGTCAATACTTATCATTAACCCACGTACCTGTTCTACAGGCAGAAACACGTAGAAACCGATATTTCAGTCTGATCTGTCTGCGCTGTCCACTCTCGTCCACCGCGCTGTGCAAACACAGCTCTACTCTGCAAATAGCGACTTTACAAACGAGCTAAAACGAAAGATGTCAGTTTGTAGTCTAACTGTTTGTCTTAATTTGCAACCAATCTTGAACTTTGGACAAACTCTTGTAAACTAGCTGCTGTCAACGCGAGCCATCCTCTCTGCTGGAGCGGTAAACCTATGGAGGTATTTTAAGACCAAAACAAATACATGTGGCTACGCAATATCAGCGTGAATGATGCCGCGTTCTTCATTCTTGACGATGTTGCCGGCTATTTAGAATCAGAATTGTCTTATTTCAAATTAGGCATACAGGACTAATCTGATATCATTTTCTAGTTAAGTAGCCTATCTAGTTATCATTATGGATTTTCCATGTTTTTAGGGGTTTGCTTACACTAATACATGTAAATAAATATAGCATTAATTTAGTAAGAAAGTGAAAATATCAAACAAGATGATACGTATTAGGTATAATTTTATTTTCTTTATTTGAAAGTCCGGCCCCTGGAGTGTCTGCTTAAAAAAATTCTGTCCCTTGGAAAAATGTGTGTTTAGGGCTATCGGTTGATAACTCTAACGTGCCGAGAACCTAGACACCCGTTTGAATATAGACTCATGCAGTAATTCAATTCAATTCAATTTTATTTATAGTATCAAATCATAACAGAAGTTATCTCGAGACACTTTACAGATAGAGTAGGTCTAGACCACACTCTATAATGTCCCTCGGTTACGGTCCTTACGGTCTCGTTCAGTAGCCTGGTGCGCGGTCTCCTTGTGAAAGCCTAGCCTAGCTACCACGTAGCAACATTCACTTCTCTAACATTTAACTTAACATAACTACCAAAATAACATGACATGTATTTGTATGTGATGTACTGTACTTCCCCATCGATAATGAGTGAATTGCCATGAACACAATCCTAGAAAGATGCACCAGAAACAAGGCTCGGTTAATAACTCAAACCTGTTGAAACATTAAACTCTAGCGGCCGGCAGGTTGCACGGTTACATTAGACTCTAGCGGCAGGTTGCACGGTTACATTAGACTCTAGCGGCCGGCAGGTCGCACGGTTACATTAGACTCTAGCGGCCGGCGGTTGCGCGGTTACATTAGACTCTAGCGGCCGGCAGGTCGCACGGTTAATTAGACTCTAGCGGCCGGCAGGTCGCACGGTTATTAGACTCTAGCGGCCGGCGGGTTGCACGGTTACATTAGACTCTAGCGGCCGGCAGGTTGCACGGTTACATTAGACTCTAGCGGCCGCAGGTTACAGCGGTTACATTAGACTCTAGCGGCCGGCAGGTGTACGGTTACATTAGACTCTAGCGGCCGGCAGGTTGCACGGTTACATTAGACTCTAGCGGCCGGCAGGTTGCACGGTTACATTAGACTCTAGCGGCCGGCAGGTCGCACGGTTACATTAGACTCTAGCGGCCGGCAGGTTGCACGGTTACATTAGACTCTAGCGGCCGGCAGGTTGCACGGTTACATTAGACTCTAGCGGCCGGCAGGTCGCACGGTTACATTAGACTCTAGCGGCCGGCAGGTTGCACGGTTACATTAGACTATAATGGCCGGCCTGTTGCATGGTTACATTCGGTCTCGTTAGTCATAGGGTCTAGGCATTAGGGCATTAGTAGCTCATTTCCTGATTGATTCTACCACCACCACTCCAGTCCAGTGGAGGCGCTAATGAGCTAGATACTACGCACACAGTAGCAGAAGAATACCAGCTACACAACGGCCAACCATTGACATGCATAATGCCAACGGCACGAATGAAGTGAAAGAAAAAAACAGGAGTGAGTCGGTTCATTAACGTATGGCACTCGATTGTCCCGGCTCAGAGACACGAGTCGAGTTAATTAACCGGCTCTTCGGTCAGTTCGTCAACACTAACCGCCATGGAAGCACGAGCACCTCTGGAGGACCTCCCTTTATCGTAGACCACCAGGCTCGACATAAGCAATGGCCCGATGTAAAAACGTATGTCGGGCTGGTTGCAGCCACAGTCACTGGTGTGTGCGTTACACGCAGCACATGTAGCCTACTGACTGGAAACGTTACCGAGGATTATTTACCGCCGATGGCACAGATGAACTAACGCTACACTCGTTACTGTAAGTAGGTATCCTACAATAAAACCTCCATGATTAAAGAGTCAATACTTATCATTAACCCGCATTCCTGTTCTACAGGCAGAAACAGCGTAAAAACCGATATTTCAGTCTGATCTGTCTGCGCTGTCCACTCGTCCACCCGCGCTGTGCAAACACAGCTCTATCTGCAAATAGCGACTTTACAAACGAGCTAAAACGAAAGATGTCAGTTTGTAGTCTAACTGTTTGTCTTAATTTGCAACCAATCTTGAACTTTGGACAAACTCTTGTAAACTAGCTGCTGTCTAAACGAGCCATCCTCTCTGCTGGAGCGGTAAACCTATGGAGGTATTTTAAGACCAAAACAAATACATGTGGCTACTTAATATCACGTGAATGATGCCGCGCTTCTTCATTCTTGACGATGTTGCCGGCTATTTAGAATCAGAATTGTCTTATTTCAAATTAGGCATACAGGACTAATCTGATATCATTTTCTAGTTAAGTAGCCTATCTAGTTATCATTATGGATTTTCCATGTTTTTAGGGTTTGCTTACACTAATACATGTAAATAAATATAGCATTAATTTAGTAAGAAAGTGAAAATATCAAACAAGATGATACGTTATTAGGTATAATTTTATTTTCTTTATTTGAAAGTCCGGCCCCTGGAGTGTCTGCTTAAAAAATTCTGTCCCTTGGAAAAATGTGTGTTTAGGGCTATCGGTTGATAACTCTAAACGTGCGAGCCCCTAGACACCCGTTTGAATATAGACTCATGCAGTAATTCAATTCAATTCAATTTTATTTATAGTATCAAATCATAACAGAAGTTATCTCGAGACACTTTACAGATAGAGTAGGTCTAGACCACACTCTATAATGTCCCTCGGTTACGGTCCTTACGGTCTCGTTCAGTAGCCTGGTGCGCGGTCTCCTTGTGAAAGCCTAGCCTAGCTACCACGTAGCAACATTCACTTCTCTAACATTTAACTTAACATAACTACCAAAATAACATGACATGTATTTGTATGTGATGTACTGTACTTCCCCATCGATAATGAGTGAATTGCCATGAACACAATCCTAGAAAGATGCACCAGAAACAAGGCTCGGTTAATAACTCAAACTTGCTGAGAACCAAGACACCGCTTGATTACATTAGACTCGCCGTAGCGCCGCGGGTTACATTAGACTCTAGCGGCCGCGGTGGCACGGTTACATTAGACTCTAGCGGCCGCAGGCGGCGCGGTTACATTAGACTCTAGCGGCCGGCAGGTCGCACGGTTACATTAGACTCTAGCGGCCGGCAGGTTGCACGGTTACATTAGACTCTAGCGGCCGGCAGGTTGCACGGTTACATTAGACTCTAGCGGCCGGCAGGTTGCACGGTTACATTAGACTCTAGCGGCCGGCAGGTTGCACGGTTACATTAGACTCTAGCGGCCGGCAGGTTGCACGGTTACATTAGACTCTAGCGGCCGGCAGGTTGCACGGTTACATTAGACTCTAGCGGCCGGCAGGTCGCACGGTTACATTAGACTCTAGCGGCCGGCAGGTTGCACGGTTACATTAGACTCTAGCGGCCGGCAGGTTGCACGGTTACATTAGACTCTAGCGGCCGCAGGTTGCACGGTTACATTAGACTCTAGCGGCCGGCGCAACGGTTACATTAGACTCTAGCGGCCCGGAGGTGGCACGGTTAATTAGACTCTAGCGGCCGCAGCGGCCGACGGTTACATTAGACTCTAGCGGCCGCAGGTCGCGACGGTTACATTATGACTCTAGCGGCCGGCAGGTTTGCACGGTTACATTAGACTCTAGCGGCCCGGCAGGTTGCACGGTTACATTAGACAAATGGTGGCCGGCCTGTTGCATGGTTACATTCGGTCTCGTTAGTCATAGGGTCTAGGCATTAGGGCATTAGTAGCTCATTTCCTGATTGATTCTACCACCACCACTCCAGTCCAGTGGAGGCGCTAATGAGCTAGATACTACGCACACAGTAGCAGAAGAATACCAGCTACACAACGGCCAACCATTGACATGCATAATGCCAACGGCACGAATGAAGTGAAAGAAAAAAACAGGAGTGAGTCGGTTCATTAACGTATGGCACTCGATTGTCCCGGCTCAGAGACACGAGTCGAGTTAATTAACCGGCTCTTCGGTCAGTTCGTCAACACTAACCGCCATGGAAGCACGAGCACCTCTGGAGGACCTCCCTTTATCGTAGACCACCAGGCTCGACATAAGCAATGGCCCGATGTAAAAACGTATGTCGGGCTGGTTGCAGCCACAGTCACTGGTGTGTGCGTTACACGCAGCACATGTAGCCTACTGACTGGAAACGTTACCGAGGATTATTTACCGCCGATGGCACAGATGAACTAACGCTACACTCGTTACTGTAAGTAGGTATCCTACAATAAAACCTCCATGATTAAAGAGTCAATACTTATCATTAACCCACGTACCTGTTCTACAGGCAGAAACACGTAGAAACCGATATTTCAGTCTGATCTGTCTCGCTTCGTCCACTTCCGCCCACGCGCTGTGCAAACACAGCTCTACTCTGCAAATAGCGACTTTACAAACGAAGCTAAAACGAAAGATGTCAGTTTGTAGTCTAACTGTTTGTCTTAATTTGCAACCAATCTTGAACTTTGGACAAACTCTTGTAAACTAGCTGCTGTCTAAACGAGCCATCCTCTCTGCTGGAGCGGTAAACCTATGGAGGTATTTTAAGACCAAAACAAATACATGTGGCTACTTAATATCACGTGAATGATGCCGCGTTCTTCATTCTTGACGATGTTGCCGGCTATTTAGAATCAGAATTGTCTTATTTCAAATTAGGCATACAGGACTAATCTGATATCATTTTCTAGTTAAGTAGCCTATCTAGTTATCATTATGGATTTTCCATGTTTTTAGGGGTTTGCTTACACTAATACATGTAAATAAATATAGCATTAATTTAGTAAGAAAGTGAAAATATCAAACAAGATGATACGTATTAGGTATAATTTTATTTTCTTTATTTGAAAGTCCGGCCCCTGGAGTGTCTGCTTAAAAAAATTCTGTCCCTTGGAAAAATGTAGTTGATGACCCCTGGTCTAGCTTTGCTGCTAATGGCACAACATTTTATATATATATATATATTAGGGCCGGGACTTTAACGCGTTAATTAAGATTAATTAATTACAGACTTTAATGCGTTAATTAATTACACAAAAAAATTAATTTTTTATGCATTTTAATCAGACTTATTTTTGCACCGCGGGACATTTCTCACTGGATGAGTTTCGGCGGACCGATTATACTGGCGCACCAACTAAGACAACAACAAACCACGGTGAACATGAACGAAGAAGCTGACGAGACCGCTTTGGTTGGCCCCGCGGATGGGACATTTTGTTATAAAAAACGAACGGATCGAAGCGTCGATAAGAGAGCATGGTTGTGTGCGAGCTATGCAACAAGGAATTCGCACATCACCGGAGCACATCGAGCCATTTAGCAGCTAGCACTAAGAACAGAAAGCCGCTGGGGAGGATCATGTTGAAAGGAGACAACATTACCTTGCTGCAGAGTGTGACCACCTAGGACAGTGGAGATGCCTACAAACCTTACCTTTCCTAGAAAGAAATGTTTCCCTCCTTGTTTTGTTTTTGCGAATGGTGTTAAGTATGTTTGTGTTTATACAACATGAATATTGTAATTGTTTCTTTCTACCACTTGGATTTGAGAATAAATTTTTTTTTTCTTAAAAAAAAAAAAAAAAAAAAAATTTAGCAGCTAGCGTGGACGTTAGCCCGACTCCGAGAACAAGGAGCTAGAGCCCTGCAAGCCCGTCGGGGTCCGACGGGCTAAGCCCATTCGGGCCGGGCTCGGGCCGTTTTTTTTTTTTACAGATCGGGCTCTGGTCGGACTCGGGCTTATTTTAGCTTCTCTCCTCATTGTGCCCATCTTAAGGCCGTTTTACAGTTGTGCGGAGGCGCCACGCAGAGCTCTCGCCGTAGCCTATGTAAGTGGCCTGATGTTTATACTTGTGCGCTGATGTGTGCGTCGAGCCGCATGTGTGTGTGTGTGTGTGTGTGTGGGGAGTGTGTGTGGGGAGTGTGTGTGTGTGAGGAGTGTGTGGTAGAGGGAGAAGTGAGAGAGTGCCGGCGATCGGAGCGAGTAGCGACTCTAGAGTCATAGTGAGAGAAACAAAGTGTCTCCTCTGTGTTTTCTGACCACGGTGGGGAATCTGTAGCAGGAAAAGTTAACCCTCTCCTTGATTTCATGTTGTTTATGGAGAAGGTGTGACGTGTGTGTGTTTGCGTGTGTAGGAGAGACAGCGCGCATCAGAGAGCGCGCGTCAGAGAGAGAGAGAGAGAGAGAGAGAGAGAGAGAGAGAGAGAGCACATCAAAGAGCGCGCGCGTCAGAGAGAGCTGAAAAGTGATTGATGTTGGTCTAGGGTCGGGCTGGGGTCGGGTAGGGCTTGAACACCACGGGCCAGGGCCGGGTTAGGGCTGGAGTTTTTGGCCCGTGCAGGGCTCTACAAGGATCCACACCCAACCTACACTCCACCAGATGACTGGTTTAAGGACCAGGGTAACTAAGTCTGAATGGACTTGAAAGTATTGTGTTTTACTAAAGAAGGTCTACCTACCTATAGGCTACCTGAATTTTTGAAATGTACTATATTTCTAAATATGCTACTGCTACACTTAATGGCAAGAATTGCACTGGTCTGCTGGACTTGGTTGAACAAAAATAAACAATATTTTGTTGCTTAAGCTTATGTATTCAGTCATTCAACGGTATACTAAAAATCCATGTGAAAAAAATTACTTCTCACTGTTCTCAGGTCAAATATTTATGCGATTAAAATGCGATTAATTTCGATTAATTAATTACAAAGCCTGTAATTAATTAGATAAATTTTTTTAATCGAGTCCCGGCCCTAATATGTATATAGCTGGGTATTAATATATTAACTTATATATTTATAGCTGGGTTAGAACCATTTTCTAAAGCATAGGTGCGGCGTATATTTTCCCGCTTTTTTGTCCTTTTCCAATCACACCTCTGATATTTCTTTCAGGGCCAGTAAAAATGTAGAAGGGGCCAGCAAAACTTTTTTTTATGTTGAGCCCTGCGACCACCCTGACGATAGTGGTGAACTCGGTGAACAGGGTAGTGGTGAAGATAACGTCATACACGCGTGTTGCAAGAAATGTTTCTGTACATTGATGTCAGCTCTAAAAATCAGCTGTTTGTTCTTTGAACTTAAGATAATTGTGCCTGAAAAGTCAGAGAAAAGAATGTGATTTTGATTTGATGAGTGAGATTAAGAAGATATGGGAACCCTGAATATGCTTTATGCTTTACTATAAGAAAGCCACAATAAAAGTTCTAACCACTTGCTTTAAAAAAGTGCTCTAAATGCTCTAAAAAGTACATTTAATATCAGAAAATTACGTTTGATACTTAAGTACAGTATATATCAGATACTTTAAGACTTTTACTTAAGTAATATTATAAAAGGTAACTTTCACTTCTACCGAAGTCTTTTTCTAGTACGATACTTGTACTTTTACTCAAGTATTGCTTTCTAGTACATATTACAACACTGCTGATGTTTCATTAAAGGTCCAATATGTAATATTTGTAGTGTAATAAATCCAAAAATGATACCAATGCCTCATCAGATATTAAGGAAAAATGTTAAACTGAAATACTATCTTTTCTGACAACAATGCTAATTTCAGTATTTTTCTTTTTGAAATTTACATTCCGTGACGGAATTTCTGTTTATGTTTTGATCTGTGTGTTGTTATCAACGGCCCAGTTTGACAGCCAGGCCGGGTTGCCAGATATACCTGTAAAAACGTAAACCCAGCGCGCTACAGCTGTAACGTTAGTACAGCCATGAAAGCAGCTAACAAACAAACAGGATCAACAGAGATAGATTCTACCCGTCCTAAAAAAAAGAAAACAGCATGTTTCTAACAGTTGCGTGACCAGAGACGTAACAACCCCCTGGTAAATATTGGAGATGTATTTGAAAGATGGAGACAGCTTAGAGCCCAAAAGGACGCAGAGTTGGCTTACAGTGCCTTGCGAAAGTATTCGGCCCCCTTGAACTTTTCGACCTTTTGCCACATTTCAGGCCTCAAACATAAAGATATAAAACTGTAATTTTTTGTGAAGAATCAACAACAAGTGGGACACAATCATGAAGTGGAACGAAATTTATTGGATATTTCAAACCTTTTAAACAAAAAAAAAACTGAAATATTGGGCGTGCAAAATTATTCAGCCCCCTTAAGTTAATACTTTGTAGCGTCACCTTTTGCTGCGATTACAGCTGTAAGTTGCTTGGGGTATGTCTATCAGTTTTGCACATCAAGAAACTGACATTTTTGCCCATTCCTCCTTGCAAAACAGCTCGAGCTCAGTGAGGTTGGATGGAGAGCGTTTGTGAACAGCAGTTTTCAGTTCTTTCCACAGATTCTCGATTGGATTCAGGTCTGGACTTTGACTTGGCCATTCTAACACCTGGATATGTTTATTTGTGAACCATTCCATTGTAGATTTTGCTTTATGTTTTGGATCATTGTCTTGTTGGAAGACAAATCTCCGTCCCAGTCTCAGGTCTTTTGCAGACTCCATCAGGTTTTCTTCCAGAATGGTCCTGTATTTGGCTCCATCCATCTTCCCATCAATTTTAACCATCTTCCCTGTCCCTGCTGAAGAAAAGCAGGCCCAAACCATGATGCTGCCACCACCATGTTTGACAGTGGGGTTTATGGTGGTGTTAAGGTGATCAGCTGTGTTGCTTTTAACGCCAAAACATAACGCTTTTTTGCATTGTTGCAAAAAGTTCGATTTTGGTTTCATCTGACCACAGCACCTTCTTCCACATGTTTGGTGTGTCTCCCAGGTGGCTATGGCAAACTTTAAACAACACTTTTTATGGATATCTTTAAGAAATGGCTTTCTTCTTGCCACTCTTCCATAAAGGCCAGATTTGTGCAGTATACGACTGATTGTTGTCCTATGGACAGAGTCTCCCACCTCAGCTGTAGATCTCTGCAGTTCATCCAGAGTGATCATGGGCCTCTTGGCTGCATCTCTGATCAGTCTACTCATTGTATGAGCTGAAAGTTTAGAGGGGCGCCGGTTTCGTTAGATTTGTAGTGGTCTGATACTCCTTCCATTTCAATATTATCGCTTGCACAGTGCTCCTTGGGATGTTTAAAGCTTGGGAAATCTTTTTGTATCCAAATCCGGCTTTAAACTTCTCCCACAACAGTATCTCGGACCTGCCTGGTGTGTTCCTTGTTCTTCATGATGCTCTCTGCGCTACACGGACCTCTGAGACTATCACAGAGCAGGTGCATTTATACGGAGACTTGATTACACACAGCTGGATTCTATTTATCATCATTAGTCATTTAGGTCAACATTGGATCATTCAGAGATCCTCACTGAACTTCTGGAGAGAGTTTGCTGCACTGAAAGTAAAGGGGCTGAATAATTTTGCACGCCCACTTTTTCAGTTTTTTATTTGTTAAAAAAGTTTGAAATAGCCAATGAATTTCGTTCCACTTCATAATTGGGACCCACTTGTTGTTGATTCTTCACAAAAAATTACAGTTTTATATCTTTATGTTTGAGGCCTGAAATGTGGCAAAAGGTCGAAACGTTCAAGGGGGCCGAATACTTTCGCAAGAAACTGTATTTTCTCCTGAACCGGTAAGCATTAGCTTCAGGCTAATTTATCACAGCTACCAGGGGCATTTTTTGTCATTTCAAAATTTGTGTACTCACATTGAATTATATAGCTAGAGTAACCGAGTTGGTTACTCGCAAAAACAATTGAGACATAGCCAGTAAAGTGATCCCGACTGGTCCTGGCTAACGCCGCCTTGCTAACCCTGCTTACTGCTAACGTTACCGGAGAACCAGGCAAGCGGGCCACGGCTGTTTACAGCGTGTAGCCTCGTCAGCGGCTGGAGCCGACAACGGTGAGTTATTTTAAGCCACGAGAGGGGGGCTGTAAATCGGAAAGAGAGGACTGTGAGTTTGCAGTGTGTTTAGCGATTGTTGCTGTAATTCCAAGCCAATATAGTGTGTTCCGTCGGCAAGGTAATGGTATTTTTAGCGGTTCGTATTGTAATTCTAAGCCGAGGAAGTGTGCCTGACTGGCGTGTGGAGAGGACAGTGAGGTTGTTGTGTTTTTAGCGGTTCATACTGTAATTTTAAACTGAAAAAGTGTGTCTGTCAGTTGGTTACAGAGCTCCGAATGAGCACGGGCTTTTATGACTGTCAATATAGCCAGCATCTACCGTTAGCTACTCCGCTGTGCTGTGGAGTAATGTCTGGCTATGTGAGACAAGCGTCTAGCAACATTGTTGTGAATGCTGCGGTCTCAGCCTGGCAACCCCCGTGAACTTCGAGTCTGAGCAGGAGGGGGCGGGGGAGACGACTCTCCAGTATTTTGAATTTGTACTGCAGTAACTATTTTAACCGCTAGCTGCCAGTATTACACACAATATTACATATTGCACCTTTAAATGTTGATATAAAGAGTTTTAACCCTGCAACCAAGACAACCAGCTACGAGAGGAATCAGGACCAGAAGACATTTAATTTGGCAAATTTATTATTTTTTGGATATTGAAGAAACGTCAAAGGAACAAGACTGTGTACAGAAACTATCACAGACTTCAGTGGTATCAGCTCGCTCTAGCTGTTCGCAGGTTCTGTAAACATTTTGGTAACCATGAGTTGGACCAATCACAGACGTCGTTAGGCTTAGGATTGAGGGTAGTGTAGTACTTCTCCACAAGATTATGAATAAAATAAAAAAATAAATGATTGATTTTATACAGATTTATGTCTTCTACCAGAGCAGAAACTTTGTTTCACATCTTCAGAGCTCGGGGTCGGTCTACCTCAAACTGTCTTTAGACTTTATCTCTGATAATCTAATCTAATAAATCAATCAATCAATCAATCAATCAATCAGTCAATGATATTGTTATTTCCAGAACCACACTGTTGACCTCTATTATGAATTATTCTCATGGCTCTTTTTTGCAATATAGATAGTTGACATATACTGTATAAGTATCGCCACCAACGTCTCTTATGTAGTGACTTGTCTCATCATGTAGTAAAATGTGGTCCAGCAGTGTTTAATACTAAAACTGTGCTGTTTTAGCAAGTAATACTCCGCGTTGCCATGTTAACGGCTTCCCAGGAGTTGAGGATGGAGCACCTTGTGAGTTTTCTGGAAGAACAAGTCAGAGATCAACCACAGTGAGTTTAATATGTGGGGTCAGGGGCTGGCTGATCCTTTACAAAGATAATGTTTCAAAAGTATGAATTACTTTAATCTAAAATTGAGTCATCTATCAAGTTCAAACACAAAGCAGAGGTAAAATCAGAGGTGTCTGTATGTGGAAACTTCTCTCTAGACTCCATCTTTAGAAACTTTCACATTATGGCCATTTATCAAATGTAATTAACACTTTATTACTTTTTCTTTCCTAGGAAAACATTTGAAAGGTCATTTGCTGTAACAAACAGGAAGACAGACTGATTCAGAACCATCCAACCTGTGATCCATACCTGTGTTTTTAAAGTCCTGGTCAACCCAGAACGAGGTCCAGAGAAGTAGATCTGAAGTTCCTGAAGCTCGGTGACGTGGTGACTACGGACACTGGAAGAAAGAAAATAAATTGTATGAATTTAAGGTAGTATGTTATTAGTTATGATAAATACATTTTCCTCATGCATATATATATATATATATATATATATATATATATATATATACAGTACAGGCCAAAAGTTTGGACACACCTTCTCATTCAATGTGTTTGTTTATTTTCATGACTATTAACATTGTAGATTCTCACTGAAGGCATCAAAACTATGAATGAACACATAAGGAATTATGTACTTAATAAAAAAGTGTGAAATAACTGAAAACATGTCTTATATTTTAGATTCCTCAAAGTAGCCACCCTTTGCTTTTTTTGATAACTCTGCAAACCCTTGGTGTTCTCTCAATGAGCTTCATGAGGTAGTCACCTGAAATGGTTTTACCTTCACAGGTGGGCCTTGTCAGGGTTCATTAGTGGAATTATTTCCCTTATTAATAAAAAAGCAAAGGGTGGCTACTTTGAAGAATCTTAAATATAAGACATATTTTCAGTTATTTCACACTTTTTTGTTAAGTACATAATTCCATATGTGTTCATTCATAGTTTTGATGCCTTCATTGAGAATCTACAATGTAAATAGTCATGAAAACATATATATATATATATATATATATTTATATATACAGTGCCCTCCACAATTACTGGCACCCCTGTTTAAGATGGGGTCATGGACTTCTAAAAATTCTACTTTTTTTAAACAACATAGAACTCAAATGCAAAAAAAGAGAAAAATCCAACCTTTTATTTAAGTACATTACTTTGGTGGTAAAAAAAAATCACACATTTAGAAAAAAAAACTTGAAATCATGCGTCCCACAATTATTGGAACCCCTAACAATTCCGCTGAAAAATGTAATTGATTTTTTTTTTTTATATATTTTTCTGTAGTTGCTAAAGTTGGTCAGGGTATCTAGGAACTTTGAAATAGTAATTCATTACTTCCTGTTTCCCTGGGGTATAAATATGACGTGACACAGAGTCCTAATTCTCTTACCCATTTGTCAACATGGCAAAGACAAGAGAACACACAATTCAAGTAAGGCAGACGTGTGTCGACCTTCATAAGTCAGGAAATGGCTACAAGAAAATAGCCACTGGCCTTAACTTGCCCGTATCTACAGTCAGAGGAATCATTAAGACGTTTAAAACAACTGGAACAGTGACAAACAAGGCTGGAAGAGGTCCCAAGTTTATCATGCCACAAGATAAGTAAAAAAAAGTCCTAAACTCACTGTCACAGAATTGCATCAAAGAGTGGCATCTTGGGGTCACGAAGTCTCAAAAAAAACCATCAGACGCTCTCTACATGCCAACAAGCTGTTTGGGAGGCATGCAAGGAAAAAGCCTTTTCTCACTAACACTCACAAACGTAAACGTCTGGAGTTTGCTAAGCGGCACTGGGACTTCAACTGGGATCGTGTGCTTTGGTCAGATGAGACTAAGATTGAGCTTTTGGCAACAAACACTCTAAGTGGGTCTGGCGTAAAACAAAAGATGAGTATGCCGAAAAGCCCCACCCCCCGTCCCCCGCGGAAGTATGGTGGAGGATCTGTGATGCTTTGGGGCTGTTTCTCTTCCAAAGCCCTGGGAACCTTGTTAGGGTGCATGGCATTATGAATGCTTTGAACTACTAGGACATTTTAAATAAAAACCTGATGGCCTCTGCCAGAAAGCTGAAGATGGTTCGTCACTGGGTCTTTCAGCAGGATAATGATCCTAAAATGTGGCAAAATCTACACAACAATGGTTCAGCAGTCACAAATTCAAGGTCCTCCCATGGCCATCTCAGTCCCCAGACCTCAACCCAATCGAAAACCTGTGGGGTGAGCTAAAGAGGAGAGTGCATGAGAGAGGACCCAGGACTCTGGATGATCTAGAAAGATTGTGCAAAGAAGAATGGTCAAAGATCCCTCTCTCTGTGTTCTCCAATCTTGTGAAATGTTATAGAAGGAGATTAAGTGCTGTCTTGTTGGCAAAAGGGGTTGTACAAAGTATAAACATCAGGGGTGCCAATAATTGTGGGACACATGATTTAAAGTTTTTCTTTTCTAAATGCAATTTTTTTTTTTACCACCAAAGTAATGTACTTAAATAAAAGGTTGGGTTTTTTCTCTTTTGCAATTTGAGTTCTATGTTGTTTAAAAAAAAGGAGAATTTTTAGAAGTCCATGACCCCATCTTAAACACGGGTGCCAGTAATTGTGGAGGGCACTGTATATGGTATTACCTCCTGATCTGATCATTTTAAAGTGTTTCCAGTTGTAAAGTGCTCTTACCTGTGTTGTTGCTCTGTGATGCTGAGGAGGCAGAGAGAGAAGAGAACAGTTCATACGGTATATCAGTAGAGAGGGAGGAGGACCATCTGGGGTCACATGATTTAAGAGAAACAGTTTGACTTCAAATCATCAGTAAACGGGAAGGGAGAGGAGGACCCTCTGTGGTCACAGAGATGGAGTAACATCATAGACTGCTGTGAAGGATTTTTTAAAGATTTTCATGCGCGCTGAATTTCTTTTAAAAACAGTTTGACTTCAAATCATCAGTTTAACCAGAAGGGAAGTGGAGGGAGGGGTTATCGTTAGAAGACTTTTATTGATCACCTGAGACAAAGCAGCAAATAAAAGTAAAATAATTAATAAT
Organism: Perca fluviatilis; assembly: GCF_010015445.1. Lineage (NCBI taxonomy): Eukaryota > Metazoa > Chordata > Actinopteri > Perciformes > Percidae > Perca > Perca fluviatilis. The sequence continues at coordinate 34,005,270 of NC_053128.1, read as the reverse complement.
TCTAAGTGTTGTAGAAATAATAGCATTACATACTGACTGTTAATGCTTAAAGCTGCAGACGTCAGATAGGAATGACAGTTTAAGGGTGTTGTGGTTGTTGCTAAAGAAGCTGTGTGCATCTCATTAAGGAAGTGGTTAGAAGAACTCAGGGTTACCTCTGATGCACAAAAGGTTAAGCTTAGGTCTTTGAATATAGAATAAGCCTTATATGGTAGAAAGAAGCATTTACCATTTGTTGATCATGTTGTGTTGGATCGATTGATATTAACTAAGTTAGATAGTGACGAGTGTGTACATGAGTGTGTGTTGTTGTCATAGAATGGATCTGGTACTACGCCTAGACTTCAGATTAGTTTTCACTAATCTGAAACAGTGTTTTTAAGAATCTTTAGCCTCTCTAGGATAATTTAGACTCCTGGTCTAATGTGGTCTACATATGAAAAAATCTGTGAAATCTCCCTTTATTGCATTCTCATGAAGACAATAAAGCTTTCACAAATCTAAAAATGTGTTTTAGACATAATTAATGATTCACCTTAATGACTAACTTTCAATACAGTCAGAGGTTCAGTCACTCATCAATCTAATTTATGTTTCCCTGCTGAATCGGACGCTCTGAGTCGGAGGCCAACTTCAGCGTCATAAACAATACAAACATAAGACAACAGGAAGTTCTGACAAGCAAAAAAACTATTTATAACCTGAAGAAACATACATTAAAGTCTCTAGAGAGCATTATTCACAGCTATGAAAATAGAAAGTAAAGAGCCAGAGAGTTAATAAATATGTAACATGGTTCATATATAATCCTTCCATAACTAATCTAGTGTGTGTGATATGTGGAGAGTTAATAAATATGTAACATGGTTCATATATAATCCTTCCATAACTAATCTAGTGTTTGTGATATGTGGAGAGTTAAAGGAGAATTCCGGCCAACTTTTACGTTAGTCTTGATTGCTATAGCTACGCGAGAAACCCCAACCCGAATCAGTGCAGGTAACACGGAGAAGCTGCAGCTACGTACTACAAGCGTCCCCTGAGCTAAAACGGCAGTGCTCGGGGCAAGTTTTAGAGTGCCTTTGTGCCTCTTAACAGACACAAAATGGAATTAAAGCTGCGAGCAGCGATGGACGGGCCCTCGCGCCTCGGCGCGCGTCGGGGTTACTGGCGGACACCGCTCCTTGCGACCGCGCATTTGCGTTGCGCTCAGACGCCACAAATCGTCAACAACGAAAAGGGAACTCCCGGACGAGTTCAACGATACCTCACACAAGACTCTACGTCATACGGTTCATTAGCTGTGAAAGGGGGCGTGGCTAAAGCACAGGGGGCGGGTCAAACCATCACCAATTAAAAAGACAGTCTCTGCTGAGTTCATCGATACCACACACAAGACTCAAGACTAGCTTGAACATAGGGGGCGGGCCAAACAATTACCAATGAAGAAGGAAGTCTCTGTTGAGGTCAATGATACCTCACACAAGGGTCTACATTAAACAGGTCATTAGTTATAAAAGGGGCGTGGCCTAAACATAGGGGGCGGGCCATACCATAAACAATGAAGATGGAAGTCTCTGCTGAGTTCAATGATACCTCACACCAGGGTATACCTTAAACGGTTGAAACGTTATGAAAGGGGGCATGGCCTAAACATAGGGGGCTGGCCAAACCATCACCAACGAATAAGGCAGTCTTTGCTGAGTTCAATGACATCTCACACAATACTCTACCTTAAACAGTTCAAATGTTATGAAAGGGGGCGTGGCCTGAGTAAGTGGGCGTGGTCATATTATAGGGGCCGGCTCAGTATCACATGTAGACCACACATTCTAAGTTTCATGTAAATCGGATGATGTTTGTCATATAAGGCACAATTCCTGTTGCCAGCGGGGGGCGCTATGACCAAAAGTCAATTTTGGCGTGTAGGTGTCCTCAGGCATGGACCCTTGTCAATTGTGAGAAATTTCGGGCAGATACGACAACGTACACTGAAGTTACAACAACTTCTTTGTTCATCGCTAAACACTCAAAATGGCCGCCACGCCACGCCCACACCGTCTGACGAAAAGTTTTTCTTTTAATAACTTCTCAACGTTAAGGTGTTGGGATGGTACAGACCAAGTTTGAAGTCCATCGGATGAAATCTCTAGGAGGAGTTCGTTAAAGTATAGCACCTTGACTTTTAGGCCTACTTCCTGTTGCCACTAGGGGGCGCTATGACTTTAAGTAAATATCGGCCTTTACTTGTCCTCATGGTTGGACTCTTATGAATCCTGAAAAGTTTCGAGGTAATCGGACAACGTACACTCGAGTTACACCCACTTCCTGTTTCGGCGGCGAAACGCACAAAATGGCCGCCCCGCCACGGCCACGCCCTATGACGAAAAGTTTTTCTTTTAACAACTTTTCATCTTTAACATCTTAAGATGGCACAGACCGAGTTTGAAGTTGATCGGATGAAATCTCTAGGAGGAGTTCGTTAAAGTACGACATGTGGAAATGGCCAAAATCCCACTAATTTCGAACTTTGAAATCAAAATGGCGGACTTCCTGTTGGGTTTAGGGTATGGCTCTTGTGAAGTTTTTTGTACATCTTGACATGATACATATGTTTACCAAGTTTCGTGAGTCTACGTTAAACGCACTGGAGGGGCTCAATTTTCTTAACATTGTAGGGGGCGCTAGCGAGCCATTTTTGTGCGCCTATTCCCGAAACCCTTAAAATACGTACATTTTCACCAGACTTGATGCGACCGCCAAATTTGGTGAATTTTTGAATATATTAAGCCCCTCAAAAAGCCAATTCATTTGACGGGAAAATAATAGAAGAAAGAAAGAAGAAAGAAAGAAAGAAAGAATTAAAGCTGCAAGCAGCGAATGACGGGCCCCTCGCTTCTTCGGTGGCTACGGCAGACGCAACATCACATGTAGACCACACATTCTAAGTTTCATGTAAATCGGAATAACTTTTACCAAGATACAACCTGTGGAAAACTCCCTGTTGGACTGAGCTGACGCCACTCCTTGGACTCACGATTTGCGCATACGTGCAACTTCGCCATTTCCTTTTGTAGTTCGCTGCAGACATGAGTACAGCTGCTCCTAAAGCGTACGCGTATTTGTATAGCATTCTGTTGTGTTGCCGTGTGCGTTATTGAGAATGTCAGTGCACAATTTTATGTCCATGCTGGTGTTGCATGTATCTTTGTTTGTGTAATTAACATGACAGTATTTTTCTTTATTATAGTTCAGGATTGCATGCTTGTCTACTGTAATGCTAGGAACTTACTGCAAATATATCATTCAGAAACAATAGTTAATACTTTGATTCATCGATGTATTGTTGTCCATTAGTTAAATACAATCCTGCTGAGGATTAGATCAGCTGCTGCTCTCGCGATGGCGTTGCTGGTTTAATTGTTGAAGTGCATTTCACCGTGCCATTCGCACCGTTGGTCTATCACATGACTATTGTACCTGTATGTTGCTATTAGGTTCAGTTGTGGTCTTAGAGCACCATCTAGTGGCAATAGATGTAACTGCATAATAACCTGTATTAATTACTACATTGGATCGTGTTAACTCCATAACTTGCGTACTGTTTTACTGTTTTTCAATATTCTTTTGATAACTTTTTGTCACGAGGATCCACCTAGTCTATATCCAAGTTTTCGTGCAGATTTGACTCACGGCCCAGGAGGAGTTAGACAAAGTATATTTCCCATATATCGCAATGTGAATAATTAATAAAATAAATTCTAACAGCGCCATCTAATGGCCAATTCACTCTAAATTTGGCATGGATGCTCAAGCCCCTATGCGGAACAACTGTGTCATTTTGGGTGGCAATCGGAATAAGTCTTGGTAAGATACGCAACTTCCTGTTTCGACAGCCACCTTTAGGAAGTTGGTCCTCTGTAACTTGCGCATTGTGTTAGCTATCAAAATTCTTTTGATAACTTTTTGTCAGGAGGGTCCTCAGAGTCTACGCGTAATTGTTTGTGCAGATGGGACTCGCGCTCTACGAGGAGTTAAAAAAAAGTAGGTTTTGCATAAAGCGAATTTGCTAATTAATAAAAGAACAGCGCCATCTAAAGGCCGATTGGCACCATATTTGGCACACAGCTTCATTGGCACATGAGGAACAACTGCATTAAGTTTTGTGTCCATTGGAATAGCCGTGTGCAAGATACAACAGTTCCTGTTTCGACACCCACGTACAGGAAGTTGGTCCTCTGTAATTCTTTTGATAACTTTTTGTCAAGAGGGTCCTCCAGTCTACATGCAAGTTTTCATGCTGATCGGACTCACGCCCCAGGAGTAGTTAGACAGAGTATGTTTCCCATATATCAATATTTGCTGACTAATTAAAAAAAATCGAAACAGCGCCATCTAATGGCAGATTGCCACCAGGTTTGGCACAGATGCTAAACTGGCCATGAGGAACAACCTTGTCAAGTTTTGCGGCAATCCAAATAATTGTTGCCACGATAAGGCAACTTCCTGTTTAGACAGGAAGTTCTATAACTTGCGCATTTTTTCAACTATCAAAATTCTCTGGATAATTTTTCGTCTTGAGGGTCAACAGATACTACCTGCAAAGATTCGAGAAGATTGAAATCACGGCCTAGGACGAGTTCAATACAGAACGTAAAACCGCCTGAAATATGCATAATTAAATATGGCCGCCATCCGGTTGGTGGAGCTAATGAAGGTAAATGGGAAATGTGTCTGCAATTATTAGAGCAATATGTGTATTAAATCTGTTGATGATCGAGCAACTATGTCCACGTTAAGGCCTTCCACGCCTTTAGGGGGCGCTATGGAGCCTGCTTAGATGTATGGCCCAAATCGCTCTACAGTCTCGCAAAGCTCCCAGGTGTTTATGTGTGCGCCAATCTTTTTGAGTTTTCGTATATATTGAGGCCGTCAAAAATGTGCCCAAGTGCTAAATCCAATTAGGGGGCGCTATAGAGCAACTGTACAACTCCCAAGCCTAAATGTGTATTCAGATGAAAGATTTTAATATTCTGCAAATGGCATGCAAAAGTTTGAGAGTTTTCGTGCATCCTAAAGTCCTCAAACATGTGTTAGAAAAATGAAGATTTTTTCACGAAAACCAATATTTCAGAAATTTTAGAATTTTGTAATTTTTTCTAAAAATAGCACGATAGAGTTCAAGATGAGACCTATGTTCCCTCAAAAGTTGGTATATTAACTTATTACTTTTGTCGTAATTAATGCGCACATTAGGGGGCGCTATGGAGCCCCCTGGCAACGCCCAAGCCCATTTACTACAATACTTTGCAATTTTCACCAGTTGTGACCGAATGTAGCAATATCAAATTTTGTGAGTTTTCGGCGCATGCTAACCCCCTCAAAATGCAACAAAGGACTCGGAAAAATAATAATAATCTGACCGAAAAACAATAGGTTCCTTCGCACTTTCAGTGCAAGGCACCGTTGGGGCCAAACCATCACCAATGAAGAAGGAAGTCTCTGCTGAGTTCAATGACACCTCACACAATACTCTACCTTAAACGGTTCAAATGTTATGAAAGGGGGCGTGGCCTGAGTAAGTGGGCGTGGTCATATTATAGGGGGCGGCTCAGTATCACACGTAGACCACACATTCTGAGTTTCATGCAAATCGGATGATGTTTATCATATAATGCAGATTTTCTGTTGCCAGGGGGGGGCGCTATGACCAAAAGTCAATTTTGGCCTGTAGGTGTCCTCAGGCCTGGACCCTTGTCCATCCTGAGAAATTTCGGGCAGATACGACAACGTACACTCAAGTTACAACAACTTCTTTGTTCATCGCTAAACACTCAAAATGGCCGCGCCCATTAACCGTCTGACGAAAAGTTTTTCTTTGATAACTTTTCATCGCTAAGGTGTTGGGATGGTGCAGACCAAGTTTGCAGTCCATCGGATGAAATCTGTAGGAGGAGTTCGTTAAAGTATAGCACCTTGTCTTTTAGGCCTACTTCCTGTTGCCACTAGGGGGCGCTATGACTTTAAGTAAATATCGGCCTTTATTTGTCCTCAGGGTTGGACTCTTATGAATCCTGAAAGGTTTCGAGGTAATCGGACAACGTACACTCGAGTTACACCCACTTCCTGTTTCGGCGGTGAAACGCAAAAAATGGCCGCCCCGCCACGGCCACGCCCTATGACGAAAAGTTTTTCTTTTAACAACTTTTCATCTTTAACGTCTTAAGATGGAACAGACCGAGTTTGGAGTTTGAAGTTGATCGGATGAAATCTCTAGGAGGAGTTCGTTAAAGTACGACATGTGGAAATGGCCAAAATCGCACTAATTTCAAACTTTGATATCAAAATGGCGGACTTCCTGTTGGGTTTACGGTATGGCTCTAATGAAGGTTTTTGTACATCTTGAGATGTTACATATGTGTACCAAGTTTCGTGAGTCTACGTTAAACGCACTGCAGGGGCCCAATTTTCGTAACTTTCTAGGGGGCGCTAGCGAGCCATTTTTGTGCGCATATTCCCGAAACCCTTAAAATACGTAAATTTTCACCAGACTTGATGCAACCGCCAAATTTGGTGAGTTTTTGAATATGTTAAGGCCCTCAAAAAGCCAATTCATTTGACGGAAGAAAGAAAGAAAGAAAGAAAGAAAGAAAGAAAGAAAGAAAGAAAGATTAATTCCTTCAGTTTCAATAGGGCCTTCGCCGCTGTCAGCGCTCGGGCCCTATAATTCCTTCAGTTTCAATAGGGCCTTCGCCGCTGTCGGCGCTCGGGCCCTAATGATTCAAATTCAGTTTCTGGTGGCACATATTTCAGCCCATAATCGCTTGCCATGCCTGTTTTAAGTCATTAGTAAGGCCTAACTTACAGGGATAAAAGTTCAACATCCTCTGAGCAATGATAGTATCTGAGTGTGACCACCCCTGTTTAAAGGAACACGCCGACTTATTGGGAATTTAGCTTATTCACTGTAACCCCCAGAGTTAGACAAGTCCATACATACCCTTCTCATCTCCGTGCGTGCTGTAATGCTGTCTGACGGCTCCAGCGGCATCAGGCCAGCACAGAACATGCAGGTGACTGGTTCCAGTAATCCTACTGCTCCGAATAAGTGACAAAATAACGCCAACATGTTCCTATTTACATGTTGTGATTTGTAGAGTCACATCGTGTACAAAAAACCACATAACTTGAGACACAGCCGTCTTTTAACAGTAAACAAACCGGGAACTATATTCTCAGGTGGAAGAATATAGTACTTGGGCGGAGTGATATGCTCGCAGCAAGCCTGTCTGAGAATATAGTTCCCGGTTTGTTTACTGTTAGAAGATGGCTGTGTCTCATGTTACGTTGTTTTTTGTACACGCTGTGACTCTACAAATCACAACATGGAAATAGGAACATGTTGGCGTTATTTTGTCACTTTTGTCACAATTTGGAGCAGTAGGCTAGTTGGAACCTGTTACCTGCAGGGTCTGTGCTAGGCTAAGCTAATGCTGGAACCGTCAGGCAGCGTTACAGCACGCACGGAGATGAGAAGGGTATGTATCGACTTGTCTTACTCTGGGGATTACGGTGAATAAGCTAAATTCCCAATAAGTCGGGCGGGTTCTTTAATGTAAACACTCCCCAACCAGTTTTTTGCCTGTCACCTGTTTGTCACGGTCCAGTCTTATAGGGTAGCTAATCCTGTAAAGAATAGAATTGTCAATAGACTCCCTGAGCCATGTTTCGGTAAAGCACAGTAAACAACTGTCTCTGTACTCAGAGAGGTACCTCACTGCAGTCTGTAGCTCCGTGAGTTGCTTGGGCAGAGTGCGGGTGTTTGTCAGAATCACCGTGGGTAGAGGTGGCTTGTATCCGGGCCAAAACTTGTTGTTGCTTCCCTCCCGCCCGGTTTTTTTTCTTTGTCTTTGTTGCTCTCCTGCATTCCTCAGGTAGGTCGAGTGGAAAGTTTCTGCAGTAAAGATAAAGAAAAATCCTGTTAGACGCATCTTGCCTCCATTCAACTTCTCAGCACTTTACCAATCTATACTGGTGTTAATAACGGGGTTTGTGTAAAGAAAAACAACATAATAGACATCAAGAAATTACAAACTAACATTTCTGATGTGCTGCTGGCACCGTCGCCGGTGTGGGGTGCCAGAAGTGTTAGAAATAATAAATCATAATGTAAAGTAGTATGTTCAGTTATTATTTATGGCAAATACATTTTCTTCATGCATATACTGTATATCTGATGTGTCTCCAGATCATATCATTGTAAAGTATTTCCAGTTCTAAAGTGTTCTTACCTGTGTGGGTGGGGGGGGGGAGAGAGAGGAGAGAGGAGAGAAAAAAAAAGAGGGGGGGGGTTGTTGATCTGTGATGTTGGAGAGAGAGAGAGAAGGAAGAGAAGTTTAAATATTTTGAGAAAGGGGGCTTTCGGTAGTATTCATGATTTCACAGAAACTTAAAGAAGAAAAAGTTAATAATTTAATGTCACGTGATTTCACAGGAACAGTTTGACTTCAAATCATCAGCAAAACCAGAGGAGAAGGGAGGGAGGAGTTCTCTTTAGATAATACTTTTATTGATCACCTGGAGACGAAGTTCAGATGTAGCAGCACGAAATAAAAGTAAAATAATTAATAATTATCAGTGTATGAAACAAAAACTTGTCTCAGGTGATTAGAGAGCTCGTTAGGTTTCTAGTTAGTGTGGATTAAGAGTTCACTACTTTAGTTAATGTGTCCAACAAGGAAACCTTCACAGAACAAACTATCAGACTAATAATCAACATATTACTCAATTAAAGCTGCGAGCAGCGATGGACGGGCCCTCGCTTTTGCGGCGCTCCGCGTTACCGGGCGGACACTGCTCCTGCGAACCGTGTATTGCGCCGCACTTCGGACGCTGGGCAAACTGTCACCAATGAAAAGGGAACTCCCGGGCCGAAGTTCAATGATACCTCACACAAGACTCTACGCCGCACGGTTCATTAGCTGTGAAAGGGGCGTGGCTAAAGCATAGGGCGGGCTAAAACCATCACCGATGAAGAAGGAAGTCTCTGCTGAGTTCAATGATACTTCACACAAGACTCTACCTTAAACGGTTCAAATGCTAGGAAGTGGGCGTGGCCTGAGTAAGTGGGCGTGGACATATTATAGGGGCTGGCTCAGTATCACATGTAGACCACACATTATAAGTTTCATGTAAATCGGATGATGTTTGTCATATAAGGCAGATCCCTGTGGCCAGGGGGGGGCGCTATGACCAAAAGTCAATTTTGGCCTGTAGGTGTCCTCAGGCCCGGACCCTTGTCCATCGTGACAAATTTCGGGCAGATACGACAACGTACACTCAAGTTACAACAACTTCTTTGGTCATCGCTAAACACTCAAAATGGCCGCCACGCCACGCCCACACCGTGTGACGAAAAGTTTTTCTTTAAATAACTTTTCATCGTTAAGGTGTTGGGATGGTACAGACCAAGTTTGAAGTCCATCAGATGAAATCTCTAGGAGGAGTTCATAAAAGTATAGCACCTTGACTTTTAGGCCTACTTCCTGTTGCCACTAGGGGGCGCTATGACTTTAAGTAAATATCGGCCTTTATTTGTCCTCAGGGTTGGACTCTTATGAATCCTGAAAAGTTTCGAGGTAATCGGGACAACGTAGACACTCGAAGTTACACCCACTTCCTGTTTCGGGCGGGCGAACGCACAAAATGGCCGCCCACCGCGCCACGTCCTATGACGAAAGTTTTTCTTTTAACAAATTTTCATCTTTAACGTCTTAAGATGGCACAGACCGAGTTTGAAGTTGATCGGATGAAATCTCTAGGAGGAGTTCGTTAAAGTACGACATGTGGAAATGGCCAAAATCGCACTAATTTCGAACTTTGAAATCAAAATGGCGGACTTCCTGTTGGGTTTAGGGTATGGCTCTAATGAAGGTTTTTGTACATCTTGACATGTTACATATGTTTACCAAGTTTCGTGAGTCTACGTTAAACGCACTGGAGGGGCTCAATTTTCTTAACTTTTTAGGGGGCGCTAGCGAGCCATTTTTGTGCGCCAATTCCCGAAACCCTGAAAATACGTAAATTTTCACCAGACTTGATGCGACCGCCAAATTTGGTGAGTTTTTGAATATATTAAGGCCCTCAAAAAGCCAATTCATTTGACGGGAAAATAATAGAAAGAAAGAAAGAAGAATTCCTTCAGTTTCAATAGGGCCTTCGCCGCTGTCGGCGCTCGGGCCCTAATAATTCCTTCAGTTTCAATAGGGCCTTCGCCGCTGTCGGCGCTCGGGCCCTAATAATTCCTTCAGTTTCAATAGGGCCTTCGCCGCTGTCGGCGCTCGGGCCCTAAATATGGAGAATCTCAAACATACTCTCCCCAAAACAAAATCAGGAATCAGGTTGTGTTTAGACTTTTTTTTGTCTCTGCTCTACTACAAAATATTTAAAATGCTAGTTATATTAACTCAACCACTGTGTCAGACATATTCTCTCCCAAACTCTTGTGATATAAATTGCATTATTTAACATGTTGGAACATTTTGTGGATTTTTAAACTTTGCTAAAAAATGTCATGTTTGATGTCAGATAACAGCATGAATTATTACAGTTTTGGGAAAATTACAGTCAGAATTATTTCAAGTTAGACGTACATGCCATGTCTAAATGTAAGAACCCAAACATCAAGTAATAGAAATGTAACATCAGGGGTCACACCAGGACAAGAGCCTGTGCTCCTTAAACTCAAGGTGATGATGAAGAGGAGAACCAGTGTCCTCTCCAGGGACTGCAGCCAGCAGCAGTTTTCATGTCAAATGTTTTCCCTTCAGAAATGTGTTTTTATATTTAAACATTATTTAGTTATTGATCACTCTTATGGGTACATATCATTAACAAACTTCCACATGTATATCAAGTTGTCATCTTTGTGTGCAAGTCTCATTGTTGAAGTTAACAAACGAGAAGAGCAGCTCATGTTGGTCACACTTCTGTGGGTTTCATATCTTGATTACCGTCTCTGACCTCACAGTGAAAGGTTGTGCTTTGTTCAAAAGAATTTAATCAAATGTTTTTGTCATGTCTGCGTACTTTTCTGTGCTCACCTGGTCACTAACCTTGATTTTTAGAGTGGAATTAAAAGATATATGCTAAATTTGTGCTATTTTTATTCATATACCTGTTAGTCTAGATGGAAACAGGGGTCCACGCGCACCCCCCGGCTTTTTTTATGCCACCTGATTTTTTTAAATCCTTAATGTGTCTATTTTCAGAATCTGCCAGGTACCAAGCTGAAATAATGTCCCAAAGGCTCCATTTTTAACCCTTTGCTGCACCCGACCGAACCCGAAAAATAACATAACATATACACAATAGCATAACATTTGAAGTAAACAACATACAGAGACAAATGAACACATTTTCCCATACAATTCTGACGCCAGGAATTTAATGGGATGGTTATTTTTAACATTTGACAACATATTGACCCTATTTCTGGACAAAAATAGCAAAACATGGCCAAAGATGTGTAGAGGATCAACTATTTTTTCATTTTCTCAAGCGCATAGGGTGATATATTTTCACACCCTGTTATTTCTTTATCATTCAAGTGTCTATTTTAAGATTAAATTGGGTACCAAGCTGAAATAATGTCCAAAATGCTTTATTTTTAACCTTTGCACCAAACCCGAAAAATCTAAATATGATATAAAGTGGCATAACTTTTGATGTAAACAACTTACAGAGACAAATGGACACATTTTTCTATACAATTCTGGCCCAGGGAAATTGGTATTTGTTATAATATACAACATCTTGACCATCTATGGTCAAAAACAGCAAAAAAAAAGCTAATTTGACAATGTTTTTATTATACTAATAGCAGCCTGAAATGGGGTTTATTTTAACCTTTTACTGCAACTATCCCGAACCTGAAGAAATTGAAAATTGATTTACTGTTGAAGTAAACAAAACAAAGCAAATTAACTTAAAAAAAAAAGAAAACAACAAAATAAATTCAAAAAAGGTCCAAAAAGTTGACTAAGCATCAACTGCCAGTTTTGGAAAGTTGGGGCTTTGCATTTGGCAGTTGGTGGCTGTCTATTGGTACCTGCAGATCGCCATCTCCCACTGTTCTCTGTTTTTGAAAAATTTCAGTAAGTAATTAAAACTATAATCAATATTATATTTATATATACACACACACCTTTGCAGTCATAACTTATAGTAATATTTCAACAGTTTTTACTATAATCATAGGCTTTCGGAAATCAAAACTGTATTCTTAACTAGCAGTGTTGGTAGCTTAGTTGGTCACTAGCTAAAGTTTTAGTTTAATTTTCAGGCTCAATACTTCATACATACTTACAATGGGGAAAATTAAACATTATAAAACTGCTATAAAACCTTTACAAGGAAAATAGATTGTTTACAAGTGTCAAAGGCTTCTAAATCTGGTGAATCATCATCATTGAAAAAGGACTCTCTGCGCCATGTCAAATCTCTGTCAATTCAATCTGAAGGAGCTCCAAGAAGGTATTCATTCTTTTTTCCCAATCAATCAATCAATCAATCAAAATTTATTTGTATAGCGCTTTAAAACAACCAACAGGTATCCAAAGTGCTTCACATCTTGAGCTAAGAATAGACAACATATGTTGCAATTAGAAGAATGAAATGTAGAAAACAGTAAAATCATAAAAAGGTTACATAGAAACAGAAAGAGGAAATTGTCACACCACTACTGCGTATTAAAAGCCATTCTAAACAGGTAGGTTTTGAGTTTAGACCTAAAAAGAGCAACATCTGTAATTGTGCGAATATCAGGGGGTAACTTGTTCCAGAGTCTCGGCAGCAACCGCAAAAAGCCTGATCACCCCATTGTTTGTACCTTGACCTTGGGACTTCTAAAACCAGTTGGTTAGAAGACCGCAAAGACCGGCTGTGCTCACGCAGGGTTAAAATCTCGGATAGGTACTCCGGGGCTAGGCCATTAAGGGCCTTAAAAACAAAAAATAAAATCTTAAAATCTATTCTAAAACGCACAGGGAGCCAATGTAGGGTGAAAAGAACAATCAGTGCATTTTCTGTGAAAAAAACAAAATCCAAGTTCAAGGGCAAAACTGAAGAGTTTACAAAGTTTCAGAGTTGGAAATACAAGGAATTAGCCTCTAAAGTTATTTAACCTAGGGCACAGGAATTAAAGAAAGAGGCTCTTTATCGCAAGGTGCAGGGAAAGGACCATTTTTGCCATGGAAGCCAAGTATCAGCAGACAACATTGACAGCCTGCAGGCCCAGAAGATAGCAGCACATGTCGTATTGTGTGGTAAAGGATTACATTCTTAGGAATGTGATTGAATGCAAAGAGGTTGTCCAGCTAAGATCTTTATCTGCGAAGATTTTTATTTATTTTTATTTAACCTTTATTTATCCAGGTAAACTGTTTGAGAACAACTTCTCATTTACAAACATGACCTGGCCAAGAGGCTACAGAAATAAATGGTAACATACTCTACAACTATACATATACATGTCATACACATAACACACAGAACAAGCAATAAAAAAATAGAAAGCAAAGAGAAAAAATAAAATAAATTGCTTAAGTATATGTAGGCCCAAGATGGAGTCTTGAGGCACCCCTTTAGAGATGGTAAGTGGGTCTGACATGATGGTTTCAGCCTTCAATTGCTGAACACGGTTGGTGAGATAACTGGCAAACCAATCACAGGCAGAGGTGGACAGACCAATACTGGAAAGTCTATGCAAAAGTATCCTATGGTCGACGGAGTCAAAGGCCTTGGTGAGGTCTATAAAGGTGGCAATACAGATCTGCTTACTGTCTAATGCTGTATTTACATCATCAAGCACTTTAGTGGTGGCTGTTATGCACCCATGTCCCATTCGGAAACCAGATTGCATATCGAATAATATATGATTATTACCCAAAAAATCATTTAACTGTTTTTGGACGAGCTTCTCAAGAACTTTGGAAAGGCATGGTAAGATAGAAATTGGACGATAACAATTTGGGTCAGATTTAGAGCCCCCTTTGAAGAGGGGAAAGATTATGGCTGATTTCCAGTCAGTGGGAAACTCTGTGTGCTGTGTGGACATATTAAATAATCTTGTGACAGAAGCAGCAATAAAGCGGACTGCTGCTTTTAAAAACATGGGATTGAGACCATCAAGGCCAGCAGATTTATTTGTATTCAGCTTGATAAGTTCATCCTGGACTTCAGAGATGGAAAAAGGCGTAAAGGAGAAGCCACTGTTACTTGGTGGGGAAAATTGAAGATCTGCTGAAATTATAGCTGAAGTGTCCATTGAGACTGGGTTAGGATTTGAAGTTGACACTGTATGTATTGCATTAGTAAAGTGATGGTTTAAAAGGGAGGCCATCCAAGACTTTTCAGTGATAATATTGTCATTAAATAACATAGAAGTTGGTAAATTGGAGGAAAGAACTTTATTTTCCATTACCTTGACTGTTTTCCAGAATGCCCTAACATCACTCCCACATGTGGTGAGTTTCTCTTTAAAATAAGAGATTTTGGCATTTCTAATAGCCTGTGTTGCTTTATTTCTGCATTTACGGAAGGCCAGCCAGTCAACTGGAGATTGGATGGAGCGGGCCTTTCTCCAGAGGGCGTTTTTACGATGAATAATCTCAGCCAGATCATTAGAAAACCAAGGACTATATCGATTTTTAATTCTACATGTTTTCAGGGGGGCATGCTTAGTCATAATCGAGCTAAAAGTATTTTTGAAAAAATACCATGCCTCTTCCAAGGAGATGAAGGAATTAATACGGTCCCGGGACACAGCCGCAACATCTTGGAGAAAAGTTTGCATGTCAAGGTTTTTCAGGGAGCACTTGGTTACAATTACTGGGGGCCTTTTAAATGAAAGGACAAAGCGTATACATGTGTAACCCTATCCGTCAGGCCGCAGGCCCCAGAAAAGTCTGACTCTGCGTTGTGTTTATTTAAGACGTTGGAGATACCAGGGCGTGTGGCAGGGACAGGAAAACAGGAGACCAAATGGTGGTTGAGACAAGCAAAACTCCTCTCATTTATTGAGCCTTTTGGGAAACAAAAGAGAATATCTCACACACAGCCAGTTAAGAACAACAATCTGGCCCATAATAAACCACAGTATAAAATAAACCTTAGCTGCCCCTCTTAGCATTAAGCAGTAGTTACTCAGCTAGCTCCATGTGTCTGCTTAACATGAAGAACATAAATGCTGGATTAAGCTAGCTTGCCTCATCCACACACTTAGCTAGCCACTAGCATTAGCTGTGGGTCTCTTAAACATTGGCTCACAAGGCCCACATATTCTGTTCAGCCATCTACACAGTGCAACTTCAAACAGGTTTAATATACAAAATTGTTGCACCAAACAACTTATTTATGATTTAAATCAACGTTTCAATGTTACAGTGCTCTGATACATGGCTTACCTTTTGGGAAACAAAAGAGAATATGACCTATGGTGGCCGCGGAGGGTCATAAAGACTCTGTGCCAGGGCAAGCCAAACAGAAAAGGAGCACTCAAATTAAAACCAAGGTGCCATCTGCTGGCCAATACAGAACACTTCCTTACACATGCAATAGCGCAGTGATCACTTATTTGACTGAAAACTCCAGCTTTATAATTAGATGGGTTGTTAGTCAAAAGGAGGTCAATCAAAGTGGATGATGAGGTAGATTTAGGGTTAGGTCTAGTGGGCTCAGTTATAATCTGAGTAAGATCCATTAGCAACTTGTAAATGAAGACATTGGAAAATCAAGGTTTTCCTAATCCTGAATACCGCAGTATGCGAGACGGTTACAAGGAGACAAAGACATCTTGTGTAATCGAATAGACCAGCCTCTGTGTCTTCTCGCACTTTTCGCCATTAAATGTTCCAGTCACCACTGAGCTCAGAAATTGTACAAGATGCTCTGGAAGAAGCACGTCCATCTTCATAGCATCTAGCACCTGTGCTGTCGGAGGCCATGGTAGCTCCTTTGACTCGTTGAATGCCTATATAATGTGAGAATGGAGGGTGAATGCTGCTTCTTGAAGTTGGTCAGCTGTTCCATGTTTGTACGCACATCCAACTGCTTCATATACAGTAATGCTAGATCTGTATATGAGGTTCGACTCAATACACCCACGGTGTTGCACCTTGGAGAATGTGAGTTCATGAGAGATGTCTTTGTCTCCTTGTAACCGTCTTGCCAATTTCTCACTGCGGTATTCAGGATTAGGAAAACCTTGATTTTCCAATGTCTTCATTTGCAAGTTGCACATAGATCTTAGCTGGACAACCTCTATGCATTCAATCACATTCCTAAGAATGTAATCCTTTACCACACAATATGACTTGTTATGTGCTGCTATCTTCTGGGCCTGCAGGCTGTCAATGTTGTCTGCTGCCTTTTCTGCCCTCTCCCTTCCACGCATTGGGTTTGGTATTCTGTGTTGAAGTTGTTTCTGCATGATGGATGATACTTGGCTTCCATTGCAAAAATGGTCCTTGCCCTGCACCTTGCGATAAAGAGCCTCTTTCTTTAATTCCTGTGCCCTAGGTTCAATAACTTTACAGGCTAATTCCTTGTGTTTCCAACTCTGAAACTTTGTAAGCTCTTCAGTTTTGCCCTTGAACTTGGATTTTGCTTTGTCACAGAAAATGCACTGATTGGGGAAAAAAGAATGAATACCTTCTTGGAGCTCCTTCAGATTGAATTGACAGAGATTTGACATGGCGCAGAGAGTCCTTTTTTAATGATGATGATTCACCAGATTTAGCAGCCTTTGACACTTGTAAACAATCTATTTTCCCTGTAAAGGTTTTATAGCAGTTTTATAATGTTTAAGTTTCCCCATGGTAAGTATGTATGAAGTATTGAGCCTGAAAATTAAACTAAAACTTTAGCTAGTGACCAACTAAGCTACCAACACTGCTAGTTAAGAATACAGTTTTGATTTCCGAAAGCCTATGATTATAGTAAAAACTGTTGAAATATTACTATAAGTTATGACTACAGAGGTGTTTGTGTATATATATATATAATATTGATTATAGTTTTAAATACTTACTGAAATTTTTCAAAAACAGAGAACAGTGGGAGATGGCGATGTGCAGGTACCAATAGACAGCCACCAACTGCCAAATGCAAAGTCCCAACTTTCCAAAACTGGCAGTTGATGCTTAGTCAACTTTTTGGACCTTTTTTGAATTTATTTTGTAGTTTTCATTTTTTTTTAAGTTAATTTGCTTTGTTTTGTTTACTTCAAAAATAAAAGCAATTTTCAATTTCTTCAGGTTCGGGATAGTTGCAGTAAAAGGTTAAAATAAACCCCATTTCAGGCTGCTATTAGTATAATAAAAACACTGTCAAATTAGCTTTTTTTTTTGCGTTTTTTGACCATAGATGGTCAAGATGTTGTATATTATAACAAATACCAATTTACCTGGGTCCAGAATTGTATAGAAAAATGTGTCCATTTGTCTCTGTAAGTTGTTTACATCAAAAGTTGTGCCACTTTATATCATATTTAGATTTTTCGGGTTTGGTGCAAAGGTTAAAAATAAAGCATTTTGGACATTATTTCAGCTTGGTACCCAATTTAATCTTAAAATAGACACTTGAATGATAAAGAAATAACAGGGTGTAAAAATATATCACCCTATGCGCTTGAGAAAACGAAAAAATAGTTGATCCTCTACACATCTTTGGCCATTTTTTACTATTTTTGTCCAGAAATAGGGTCAATATGTTGTCAAATGTTAAAAATAACCATCCCATTAAATTCCTGGCGTCGGAATTGTATGGGAAAATGTGTTCATTTGTCTCTGTATGTTGTTTACTTCAAATGTTATGCCACTTTCTATATAATTTTTTGATTTTTCGGGTTCCGATCGGGTGCAGCAAAGGGTTAAAAAATGAAGCCTTTGGGACATTATTTCAGCTTGGTACCTGGCAGATTCTGAAAATAGACACATTAAGGATTTAAAAAAATCAAGTGGCATAAAAAAAGCCGGGGGGTGCGCGTGGACCCCTGTTTCCATCTAGACTATGTATAATATTCATGTTTTCATTAGTCATATTAGTGTAAAAATGGGATATTGGTTGCATATAACTTCTCCTACCTGGGATGTACCAAGTCATCAGAAAAAAAGGGAACCGAGTATACAGGGTCCTCGTGTGAAGAGGGCCCACAAAGATACTAGTATGATTTGATTGTTTATTATTGGACTTTGAAACATTGATCAGCAACGCTGCTATTGGCTGCTCACCGTGGCCAAAGAGCGCGCTCAGTTTTTCAACGCAGCAGATCAAGAACTATTACTGGAAGGGTATGCTGAGTTTGAAACAATAATTAAAATGCCAGGGAACACCTCAAAGTCTACAAAAGCCAGGAGAGAGGGCTGGCAAAAAGTAGCAGACAAATTAAATCCATAAGTGTTCCATGTTATGGTTATATCACTTATTACAGTATATATTCTTGTATTTTAATAATTTAATAATTGCTTATTGTCAGAGCCAGCTCAGGACCCACTAGAACATGGGAACAAGTAAAAGTGAAGTACAAGAATATTCTTCAAACTAGTAAGCTTTTCTACTTCTACTGTTTAGTCTCTTTTACCCAAAAACATTTTAAATGATGTGTTTGTTTATAACAGCAACCAATAAAAAGGCAGAGCATAAAAAAACAGGTGGTGGTCCTGCACCCCCATATTATACCCCGGCAGAAGAGCTGGCCCTTGGGCTAAATGAGAACCGACCCATTGTGGAGGGCATCCCTGGGGGCAGCTCTTCCTTAGACCTACAGCCAGGGACCAGTAACAGCAACACCTTAATTACAGGTAAATGAGTTCTAAATCATCTTGCTACAGTGTAAATAATTTGTTGCTGCATTAAATTAAGTATGTCTATAATCCAAATGGCTGGTACAGTCATTCCAACAGATAAATATTGAGTCAATTGCTTTGACTTGTGAAGGTGAAAACTGCATAACTTAATGTAGTAATGTTTTGCAATATGTTATTGATCATATTTTTTCATAGTGTAGTTCATTGTAATGCCATTGTGTTCTCTTTTCAGACGAGTCAAACTTTTAACATGTGGCTCCAACAAGTTGATAATGTAGATGAGACCCTCCCGAGAAAAAACAATATCTCTCAATCAGTAGATTATCGCGCTGCGCTAAAGGATCCTGTCGATCTCGCAAAACGCGATTGCTTCGAAAAGCTCTTTGAATTATTCTGGCACCTTCAGCAACAGGTTCCTGACGTAAAAACGGACAAGACATGGCTGGGACAGACTTCCCAAATCACCTCCGTTTATATAGCCGGGATCTAATCCTGTTGACATGAAATAAGCCTGCTCACGAGCAGGTTTAAGATTGCGCACCTGTTGCTATGACAGCAAGTCCAGGATGAGCGTCGAAGAACCAAACAATCCAAGATCATGCCAAATCGCCAACAATCAAATCCAGCTAAGTGAGTTAGCGACGTACGAAGAATGGGCCCCTGCATGTAGGCCTAAGAGATTGCAATATAAGCCTGTATATTACTATTAGGACTATAGAATACATGTGTCAAGGATGTAGGCTATAAACTTCAGCTGGAGTCCGATTTACTACGGCAACACGTTGACCGCATGATCTCTTTTCATTCCGCATTCTTTCTACAGCCTTTAATAACAGTTTTCAGGCTGCCAAATAGTAAACACGTTAGTGCAAATGAATCCTCCAGACAATCGGGGTATCTAGTGTCCGATTTACAAACGCCGTGGGTGCACCGCTTCACCATCTTGCTTGGAGTCAATGTTTGTCGGACCTGCTCACATAGTAACGGTTGCTATGATGTGTGATTGGACAATGGCCATTTTGGGGGAGAGGTCAATTGCTTCCGTCTTAATAGATCAGTGTTGGGTCAGTAGACCAAGCCCCCAGGAGGAGCGCTATGTCTATATGCCAACATGGGCTTAGCGGATAACGGTGGTACTGCACGCCATGGCCCAGAAAGACTTTTCACATAGACATTACATGGCGAAAGAAACGATTATATTTCAGCGGATCATTAGTTTTGGGGTATATAACTTACCAGCTTGAACAATGAAAGGGTCCTTGTTTAAAACGTTACGTTTTTAACATTTTTAACATTCACTAGAAGCGAATCCAGAATTATAAAATTTGAAATGATGAACGCGCATAATGGACGCAAGCAGACCCACGGGACTGCGCACGCCCGCTCACATGACTCTTCTCTGAGCTCATGTAGCTAGCTGTAATAATGGATATAGCTAGTGGTTGTTATTCACCATGTGTTCTATTAATACGTCCATGGTATTATCTTATAAAGTTATGATACATCCGAGGGATGTATGTATGTTGTAAAGCCTGTTACGTGGATGTAACGTCATTAGCGTTTCCCAAACTGGCGGGGCAATCGGCTAGCTAGCTAGTTGCTAACATCAGGGTTAGCTAGCATGGCTGTATTAAGATCATGCCTACATAATGTTACTACAGACATAGTGATTACATCGTCCTGATCCATCCGAGGGCTGTATGCTGTAAAGCTTGTAACGTGGAGGAGAGATGAAGCCGTGGATGAGCTCTGTTCACGAAACTGCAGGCTAACTGCTAGCTAGCTAGTAGCACGACATAAGTATTAAATGTCCTTGGTTGTCAAAATACATCTATCGTTTATTTAGCTAAGCATGTAAACGACCGGGAACAACGAACACAGTGTTTAACGTGTTTAACGAATATTTTTTACAATCAAAACGGCGATTTCCTGAGTTCGCCACTTGTAAGAGAGACGCTCATGAACGAGCATGTTGCTACCGGTTGCTAAGACAACACAAACAAATTGTTGCTAGTGCACATGTCCATCGTGACGTCATGGGCCAAGAATGCGGAAGAGCCGAGCTCCATGTTGTCTTAATGCGCTTTTGAGCACTCTCATTGGAACGTACGGGGCTTCCCGCCGATCACTGTATCCAGTTCTCTTAATACATCCATGCAGTAGAAGCCTCCGTGGTTTCTGATCCTCTCTCTCTGAATGCTTTTTGGGCGAGGTAGAGGCGAAGATCGTTGGATCTCGGATCGCGAGTCCTCAGTCAACCACGGAGTCTCTTTTATCTGACACCCGCACATGATCCCCATTCTCATCGCCATGTTTGTAGTGGAAGTTTCCTTTGCAGCAGGGGGAAGAGTTTTCAGAGTTTAGTAAATTGAAACAAATAAGACAGACTGAGACTAGAACCAAATTGGGTTTTTGTATTTTATTAAAAAAGATATATTTGCAAATATAGAAGCAACATGATTTCACAAAAGGCCGCAGCCCAGTGTGGAGTCAGTTTCTCAAATGAGTGCACAGAAACACTAGGCTTTTATGCATCTTCAGAGTGACAGCACACACACACTTGGATTATTATGACGCTACAATTCTTACAGGCAATCTGATACACATGAAGACAATCAGAGAAATACAAGAGACATCTTGGAGTCATCTCACCTCCTCCTCCCTGTACGACATTCACCCCCCCAGTTACATCTTAACTGGCATGGGAAAACTAGAGAGTTTTAGGGTGACCTTGTACCTTTATCGGTTCAGCCTAACAGTGCTCACATAATGTTCCAGACTGGACGTCTCACAAAGTTAGAATCACAATCTACATGTGGGAAATGAGATAGACTCTTTCAGCATTTGTGAGAGAAGTAAAGTAGAAATAAAACATAAAAATATAAGGAATTATGCTTGAATGTAATTTTCCCATTACAGTTGTGTGTCTAGAGTTGTGCGTCTGTGTCTGGAGGAGGTCTGTTGTGTGTGTGTGTATTGTGTGTCTAGAGTTGTGCGTCTGTGTCTGGAGGTCTGTTGTGTGAGTGTGTGTGTGTGTGTGTGTGTCTAGGGTTGTGCATATGTGTCTGGAGGAGCTCTGTTGAGTGTGTGTGTGTGTTGTGTGTCTAGGGTTGTGTGTCTGTGTCTGGAGGAGGTCTGTTGTGTGTGTGTGTGTGTTGTGTGTCTAGGGTTGTGCGTCTGTGTCTGGAGGAGGTCTGTTGTGTGTGTGTGTGTGTGTGTTGTGTGTCTAGGGTTGTGCGTCTGTGTCTGGAGGAGGTGTGTGTGTGTGTGTGTGTGTCTAGGGTTGTGCGTCTGTGTCTGGAGGAGCTCTGTTGTGTGTGTGTTGTGTGTCTAGGGTTGTGTGTCTGTGTCTGGAGGAGGTCTGTTGTGTGTGTGTGTGTGTGTTGTGTGTGTGTTGTGTGTCTAGAGTTGTGCGTCTGTGTCTGGAGGAGGTCTCTGTGTGTGTGTGTGTGTGTGTGTGTGTTGTGTGTCTAGGGTTGTGTGCTGTGTCTGGAGGTGTGTGTGTGTGTGTGTGTGTGTGTCTAGGGTTGTGCGTCTGTGTCTGGAGGAGCTCTGTTGTGTGTGTGTTGTGTGTCTAGGGTTGTGTGTCTGTGTCTGGAGGAGGTCTGTTGTGTGTGTGTGTGTGTGTGTGTGTTGTGTGTGTGTTGTGTGTCTAGAGTTGTGCGTCTGTGTCTGGAGGAGGTCTGTTTTGTGTGTGTGTTGTGTGTCTAGGTTTGTGTGTGTGTGTTGTGTGTCTAGAGTTGTGCGTCTGTGTCTGGAGGAGGTCTGTTGTGTGTGTGTGTTGTGTGTCTTGGTTGTGTGTGTGTGTTGTGTGTCTAGAGTTGTGCGTCTGTGTCTGGAGGAGGTCTGGTTGTGTGTGTGTGTGTGTGTGTGTGTGTGTGTGTGTGTGTGTCTAGAGTTGTGTGTCTGTGTCTGGAGGAGGTCTGTTGTGTGTGTGTGTGTGTCTAGAGTTGTGCGTCTGTGTCTGGAGGAGGTGTGTGTGTGTGTGTTGTGTGTCTAGAGTTGTGCGTCTGTGTCTGGAGGTCTGTTGTGTGTGTGTGTTGTGTGTCTAGAGTTGTGTGTCTGTGTCGTGAGGAGGTCTGTTGTGTGTGTGTGTGTGTCTAGAGTTGTGTGTCTGTGTCTGGTGGTCTGTTGTGTGTCTGTGTGTGTGTGTGTGTGTTGTGTGTCTAGAGTTGTGTGTCTGTATCTGGAGGTCTGTTGTGTGTCTGTGTGTGTGTGTTGTGTGTCTAGAGTTGTGTATCTGGAGGTCTGTTGGTCCACCAACACTCAGCGTTCTCCTTCCAGCTGGTCTCCTGTGTGTCGTACACTTCCTGTATTCAATAACACAAACATCAATTAATAACATCAATTAATAACATCAATTAATAACATCAATCAATAACATCAATTAATAACATCAATTAATAACATGTCTAATCACACACACACACACACACATCAATACCACACCGTGCAGCAGAGGAAATGGACTTTTTCTTTGTCTGTTTCACCAGACTTTGTGGAGCTCCTAAAGTCTGACAGTTTACCAAATTTCCTATCAGCCGTCAATGTTCCTAAAACAGCTGATATTTGAGATTTATATAGTTGATTTCTTGCATAGATAAAAGTCTCAGAAGTAAAGTTAATAACGAAATAGCAGACAAACAATGTATAACTTTGCAGTGTCTTAAATATGAGACCTGCTGTATCGTCTCCACTGTATGTGAATGTGCTTCTCTCAACCAATCAGAGCGCAGCTCATCTAAATATTCATGAGCAGACCATATGTGGAAGAAAAGCTCTCGTTACAAATAGAGCCAAAACACAGGGATGCATAAGGGATCCATTAGGAGACCTTAAGGAACTGTGTGAAATACCCTAAATAACAGGGATGTTCAACAGGGGGTCCAGGACCCCTAAGGGGTCCTCAGAGTCATTGCAGAGGGACCTCAAAATTATTCTTAATTTTTAAAAAAAAAAATCAAAAGTCTAACATGATTCCAACACATTATTATCAAATATAACTCCTTATGCTTACTGGCCTATAAGTAATGTAATCACTAAGGTAGATATCCACAGATACAGGTCATCCCAAAGGAGTGACTGATCCACATTTAAGGGTTAACATTAAAACATGATTTATAAAATCATGCCAACAATTATCAGGCTATTAGAATAGCTTAGTATTCTATGTAAAAACAGGTATCTATAAACAGTTTAGGCTGCCCTAAAAGTTATTGTAGGACCAGATTAATATGCAACTTCATTTTATACAGTATATATGTACGTTTTAGACAGAATAGAACCCAATTGCAGACACAACTCAGAGCCGGAGAAGGGTTAACAGATTTATTCCAAGTTCAGGGTTCCAGGTTTTACAAAAATGGATAACAAGTCCAGGTCCACAGAGGTGTACAGGTCCAGGGTTCTGAGCAGGAATAATACCGTGTGGTCCAAGTGGTGGTGTCGAGTCCGTTGAGAGATCCAGTATGGTAAGCAGGAGTGGTGGGGGGCAAGAGTGAAGTGGAGGCAGGAGTCAGGTTCCGATATACTGTAGCACAAAAAGAACAGGCCAAAAACACAAAGAGCAACTAGCAGGTGGTATCAACAGGGAGACTAACATGTGGTCTAGACTATGATCCAACGAGGAGTGGAAGATTGACCAGGTATTTGTAGCAGAGGTGATTGGTGTAGATGGCCTGCAGCTGGAACCCTGACTCCTGCACACCAGACTTCACTCCTGCAATTAAGGACAGAGAGGGGAGGGGGAGAGTAGAGACAGAGAGCTGTCTAGCAGCAGCTACAGCAACCTAACAGTATATGTAGTAGGGGGGATGTGTCTGTCTTTCAGTTAAGGGGTCCTTGGTTTAAAACATGTTGAAGACCCCTGTTATAATATATTATTATATAATAATCATTCTATCAGCCTTTAACCGTAGCTAAGCTCCTCACCATATAACTGTTCACATTTTAGAAAAGAAGTTGGAATATTTTAATAATAACAATGTAATGTATACTTTATTAATCCCACAAGGGGAAATTACAATGTTGTCACTCTGTTGTTATTACACATTACACACAGAAAAAACACACTGAAACACACATCGACACACACACACAATACATGCACTAATGGAGAGATATCAGAGTGGGGGGGCTGCACATGTCTAATTTGCCTAATTAATGATTTTATGTGAATTTAATCAGAATAATGTGATGTTTTTATGATGATAAAGAGGCTGTGTATGTGTAGTGTGTATAGTGTGTGTGTGTGTGTTTGTGTGTGTGTGTGTGTGTGTGTGTAGTGTATATAGTGTGTGTAGTATAGTGTGTTTTGTTTGTGATGTTTTATGGTAATAAAGAGGCTGTGTGTGTGTGTGTGTGTGTGTGTGTGTGTACCTGTGTTGTTATATTATCTGGGTCACATGACCGTTACAACCTCAACATGAGTTCTGGGATTCATTCACAACTTTATTAGTTTAGAGAAAGTTAAACATGAATGAACGTGTTTATAACTGACAGAGACAATAACACGATTATAACTCAGACAGTTATCGTAAACATCTGTTAGTTCCCTATCGCACAAATAGTTCCCTATTTACTACTGTACTACACACACACATACACACACCCTATCTCTGTCTCTGTCATGCCTCATTTTCTACATTTCTGTTTACATGTTTTCCTCTTTGCATCTCTGGTATGTAAACTATATTTCTCCATCGTAGTAATACCTCGTTGTCACACAATCTTTGCATATCTAGTACATATCTAGTACTCATCTAGTACTCACATCTAGTACTCATATCTACTCCTACCTCACTACCTGCAGTAACTGTATACTGACCCTTTACTACTTCTCAGTATGTATCATTGATACAGACTGTCTGTTATCACTGACCTCCATCACTACCTAGATTACACCCTGAACTAATACTGTATTAGTATATACTATAATACTGTATATTTACTCTTTACTACACCTCAGCATTCATATAGACTATTATAGTGTGTAGTATAGTGTGTAATGTAGTGTGTAGTATAGTGTGTAGTATAGTGTGTAGTATAGTGTGTAATGTAGTGTGTAGTATAGTGTGTAATGTAGTGTGTAGTATAGTGTGTAATGTAGTGTGTAGTATAGTGTGTAATGTAGTGTGTAGTATAGTGTGTGTACCTTCTTCCAGACAGGGATTTGGGCCTTCAGCTGAGTGATGCAGTGTGTGTAGTGTGTAGTATAGTGTGTGTAGTGTGTAGTATAGTGTGTAGTATAGTGTGTGTAGTGTGTGTAGTGTGTGTGTAGTGTGTAGTATAGTATGTGTAGTGTAGTATAGTGTGTGTAGTATAGTGTAGTATAGTGTGTGTAATGTGTAGTATAGTGTAGTATAGTGTGTGTAGTGTGTAGTATAGTGTGTAGTATAGTGTAGTATAGTGTGTGTATGTGTGTGTAGTGTGTGTAGTGTGTAGTATAGTGTGTGTACCTTCTTCCAGACAGGGATTTGGGCCTTCAGCTGAGTGATGCAGTGTGTATAGTGCAGTGGTTCTCAACCTTTTTTGTGCCAGCGCCCCCCTATCCATTATCCAGGTCCCTAACGCCCCCCATCAAATATTATGTAGGCTAATTGCCCCGGATATTAATGATTACGCCCTAATATAGGCCTATTATTGTTGTTACTATTGTTATTAAAAATAATCAATAAATCAAATCATTGAATGACAAACAACACATGTATTAGTTTCCCAGGTATCAAAAAGCCATGTGAATAGAAATATATTTTTTTTAAATGCAACCATTTGACATTCAAATTAAATAACAGCAGCCAATCAGAACTACTAGATATGTAACATTCAAACTATAATTAGGTATTATCAAAGAGGCATGCTGCATGGTGTGAACCTCAGCACCTTTAGAAGATGACTATAATTTGAATGTCCTTTTTGGTTGTGAAGTGACCTTGGGTGTCATGAAAGCGCTTTAAATAATATGTATTATTATTACAAACACTAACAGTAGCCAATCAGAAACAGCTAGCAATTTAACATTCAAATCTATTTTTTACTTGTAATTGTTCCAACGGAAAACAAGCTTGCACTTATCAAAGGGGTAAAGGCAGGATTACACGCGCCGCGCATCGCACACACACACACACACACACACACACACACACACACACACACACACAACAAACACACACACACACACACACACACACAGAAACAAGGTTTTCATTTTGGTGATGACAAACGACACCTACTGCCGAATGGAAATAAGTTTACAACCTTTGAAAGTTAGTGAGAGCCCTTTGTTGATGCTTAGAAGAGTATAAGTTAGAAGAGTCTAGGTTAGAAGAGTCTAGGTTAGAAGAGTCTAGGATTGAAGAGTCTAGGTTTGAATGTCTAGGTTTGCTATCGCCTGTCTTGCGAGTAAATAGCAGAAAAAAACGTTTGGAGAAAGCGAAGCCCCACATGGCGCGTTTTGAGGAGGTGGAGTCCATTACAGTAAACAGCGACATCTCTGCCTCTATCCTTCAACAAGAAAGTTTTAAAACAGCAAACCACAAGCCCTGAATTGCCCGGGGGTTGGGGGACAGCTAAATGTTTGCCAAACAACAAAGCACAGTTGATATCTCTGCTTTCGTAAAAAAATACAAAAATCTGTCGCTTTCGTCTCTTTTCTCTTTTTCTTCGTCAAATTAAGCTGCTTTCAGGTACAGTAGGAAACGTTGGGTTCTATAAAAGATCTGACCAAAAAAACTGTTACTGTGAAATATAAAGTATACTTGTGCTACATTGGGGGATTAAAGAATACAACAGGACCGTCGCACCACCCTCGCGGTGATTGGTGTTTTTCTGAACGCAGCTTCACGCTGAAATACCGGAGCTCATTTAAGACGATGCTCTGACGTCCCGTTTCCATGAAGGCGAATGCGAGCTCGCCGAACAATGATCCACCGTCTCGTCCAGTTGCAGTGCCGTGAACTGGCAGGTTTTTAATGTTGCAGAAAACTGTTTTTGCAAGTAGTTTAAGTGTAAACATGTATTGTTATTGTGAATCTTTGGTTTAAACTAGTTTTCAAACCGCCAACGCCCCAAGGGCACCTCAACGCCGCTTTCCAAAATATTGCTTCCGAACGCCCCATCATCTTCTGAACGCCTGGGAATCGGTACCGCCCGTTGAGAAACACTGGTATAGTGTGTGTAGTGTGTGTGTAGTGTGTAGTATAGTGTGTGTAGTGTGTGTAGTGTGTGTGTGTAGTGTGTATAGTGTGTAGTATAGTGTGTGTAGTGTGTGTGTAGTGTGTGTGGTGTGTAGTATAGTGTGTGTAGTGTGTGTGTAGTGTGTAGTATAGTGTGTGTAGTGTGTGTAGTGTGTGTGTGGAGTGTGTATAGTGGGTAGTATAGTGGTGTGTATTGTTGTGTGTAGTGTGTAGTATAGTGTGTGTAGTGTGTGTGTAGTGTGTGTAGTGTGTTTAGATGTGTGTGTAGTGTGTGTAGTGTGTGTAGTGTGTGTGTAGTGTGTGTAGTGTGTAGTATAGTGTGTGTAGTGTGTAGTATAGTGTATGTAGTGTGTGTAGTGTGTGTGTAGTGTGTATAGTTCAATTCAATTCAATTCAATTTTATTTATAGTATCAAATCATAACATAAGTCATCTCGAGACACTTTAGATAGAGTAGGTCTAGACCACACTCTATAATTTACAAAGCCCCAACAATTCCAACAATTCCAGTAATTCCCCCAAGAGCAAGCAGTGCGACAGTGGCGAGGAAAAACTCCCTCTTGGGAAGAAACCTCGGACAGACCCAGGCTCTTGGTAGGCGGCGTCTGATGGGCCGGTTGGGGGTGTGAAGAACAGTGGCGATAGTAGTCAAATGGATGTAGCGGGAAGCTGCAGGGTTCAGCAGGACGCAGCATGACATTTCAGGGCACCGCCGTGCTCAGCAGGGAGTGCAGCAGGACCACGGCGACAGCTGGAACCAGGATCTTGGTGCCAACGTTCTCCAAGGAAATACGCTGGGGGAAAAAACATAAGGACTCCGGGGAGTAAACTCCCCAGAAGCTAGGATTAGTAACAAGCATTTCTGGGACGGGCTGCACACAAATAGTAATAGTAATGGTAATAGTAATAGTAACAGTAATAGAAAGGGAGAGGAGAGAGCAGCTCAGTGTGTCAAAGGAAGAAACGTCCGGCAGTCCCGTAGAACTATAACAGCGTAACTATAACAGGTAACTAAGAGAGACAGGTCATAAGGAGAGGTAGCTTTTTGCGAGGGGCTTAGAACTCTCCCCTGCTGGATCGGGCTTGGCTGCGCCTCCCCTCTACTTTGTTATGTATTATTAATCTAACAATTATGAAGAGAAGCAGTTGGGCCCAGTTAGGTGAACACTGCAACTCCTCACTCCCTAACTATAAGCTTTATCAAATAGGAGAGTTTTAAGTTCATTCTTGAATGAGGTGACAGTTTCTGCCCCCGAACCCAGATCGGGTGTGTTCCATAGGAGAGGAGCCTGATAACTGAAGGCTCTGGCTCCCATTCTCCTTTTAGAGACTCTAGGTACCACCAGTAACTCTGCATTCTGGGAGCGCAGTGCTCTAGTGGGACAATAGGGTATTAGGAGCTCTTCTAGATATGATGGTGCTAGACCATTTAGAGCTTTGTAAGTCAAAAGAAGGACTCGTTAAACTTCTGATCATGAAGTACATCTGGGTGTATGGTTTTAACAAAATTACATACCATTGTGTCATTACATACAAGATTAGAGCCGTACTTTTTCATAAAATTTTTATAAGACATGTTTTTCTGAATATTGCATAAAAAGAATACACAATGTTGGCCACAGGTTGTGGAATAATTATTTTGCACTTGTCTTCCAGAATGATGTATATCCAAGCAATTTGTTAAGAGGAAATTGTTTATCTCCAGGGCAAAACTGGTAGGAGGGTTACCAAAGCTGTCAAAGAAATAACCTTGTTTGTTTTTTGTAATATAAATAGCTAGCCAGTGTTCACCGGGCATATTACTAGGTTGGGTATTTTCAACCAACATAGATGGTAGTTTACAGACTCTGTATTTTGGCAGTTGATCGAATGCCATGACTCCTAGAAAATTTGTATCACTAATTATTCTTTTTCTAAGAATACTAGTTAGTTCTATGGTATTCATCTTTAGTAGTGATCCAGAAGTACTTGTCTACGGTTAGATATCTCTATTACAGAATCAAAAACAGAATAACAGATCAGGGTCGCCGTACGAGGTAGGGGGATTCTGAAACGTGCCTCCAATCTGATGTTGCCTGTTTTAATCAGTGAGACATTTCCTGAACAACCACCATCAGGTTCCAAGTTGAAACAAAACATTGTATAACTCTCCCCAAAATCTGATCGGGTTATGGCCAGGGGTCTGTCTTTTAAGTGGCGTCCTGTTGATTCAATCAGCTGATAATATTCTCTTGTGTATTGCCCTCTTTGGAAATGTGGTTGAAAAGGTCTAGCAGGGTAAGGCTGACCGTCTGCATACAGACAGATAAACTCTGTATTATAGTGTTCAAAATTGAAGGGATTGCGTGCGTAGCTACCTGTATATGCTTCATTATCAACAAAAGAAATAACAACAAATTTTGGTATCTGCCCAATGAATACATTTTCTTGATTGCACACGCGGGTCCCCGCTGGTATGGAAAATGTTTTTAGGGTCACTCTGTCAATGGCATATTTTGCATTGGTTTGCTGCAGTGCTCGACTGTGAGCCAACCTAATAGTGGGTGCAACCGTTATTTTCTTTACAAACAGACTGGCAGACACTATTTTCACAATGAATTGGACATTGCCAGGAGTCATTAGAACAAAGTCATCTTTTGATCTGATAAATTTCAGAGAAATATCCACACCATTTAGCATTAGTTTTTCTTGAAAAAACAGATCAGCATGTACTGGTGATATTAATTCCACAATACGACTTTCAGCAGTGTATTCCCCCCGTTGCTCCAGCCCCTTATTATCGCCTGTAATAGATGTGTCGTTCATTTTACCCCCGGTGTCCTTACAAAATAGTCCCGCACTAAACTGAGTGTCCAATGTGTCCTTTCCATAGTTGAGCAGACACTCAATGATTCCTCTGTATGAATATGTATTTGACGACTGTGTAATTAGCCTATCACCCAACATTATATCTACTTGTGAAAAAAGGCTACACCCTGGGTAATTTATAAATCCCACATCTGCGTCATTAGCCAGTGCTGTACCATCAGGGTTTGTAATTTGTACACGTGTATACAAATATGAATCGTTCAAATTCAGATAATCTTTACCGCTAGCAGATATGAAAAACTCAATAGGTCCACTGGTTGTTAACGCTGATATTGGTGGTATTTCCAAAAATGTAGATTTTTCG
Source organism: Perca fluviatilis (assembly GCF_010015445.1). Lineage (NCBI taxonomy): Eukaryota > Metazoa > Chordata > Actinopteri > Perciformes > Percidae > Perca > Perca fluviatilis. Next base: position 33,974,039 of record NC_053128.1, on the reverse strand, counting down.
ATTGATGTTTGTGTGTATGGAACAGTAAACAGATCCAGTTCTGTTTTTACACATTCTTCAGACAGATTATGAATGAATGCCATGTTTATTTCCGAAAATCGTTCTAGAATATGTCTTTTGACAATGCCAGAGAGCGTCTGATTGGAGCTCTGCGCCTTCTGACAGCTGTCTTCTTTTTGATGACTCTGTGTGTTTTGCCTGTGTTTTTACGCTTTTTATACACAGTTTGGTTACGCCCACATCCTGAGGGGTTTTTTTTTAACGGCTTGCGACTGTACACCATAATGCCATTTCCCTGTTGTCTGGCAGATACAGCATTCCTCACATTAGACACTACATCGCCTATAATACCTGTGGCTGCAGTTTTCAGATGAGGTTTGGCCAGATTAAATCCTGTCTTTAGTAGGGGGACAGCCATTCTGAATAAATTTCTGAATATCCCCCCTAATCCATTTCCATACTGAGTACTAAATCCTATAAAACCAGGCAACTCCCCACCTGCCTGATTCATATAATAGGACATATATCGGCCATCATCCCTGGTGTACGGCTTGCGCGTCATTTTAATATTGCTTCACTGGCCTAAAATGTAGTTTGACAATGACTTTTCCGTATGAGAATGGGATGAACTGGTTCTGATCGTCTCGTAAATCTATTTGAATATCGGTAATAGTTGAACGTGACAGCGATTCATATAATAGGACATATATCGGCCATCATCCCTGGTGTACGGCTTGCGCGTCATTTTAATATTGCTTCACTGGCCTAAAATGTAGTTTGACAATGACTTTTCCGTATGAGAATGGGATGAACTGGTTCTGATCGTCTCGTAAATCTATTTGAATATCGGTAATAGTTGAACGTGACAGCGATGTGTAATGAGGTGTGTCGTAACTCAGAGTAGGCATACGTCTGATCTCATCAGCTATGTTCACACATCTAAGTAGTGGAACACTAGTATCACCTACTAGCTGGTAGTCCACTATATCACTATATACGAATATGTTATATCTGCCCGCATGAATGTCTGCAGGGTGGGGGGCTATACATTTTAAATGGGGGTTGATGTGAATTTCGAACACCTCGTCTGGAATGAATCCAAGAATTTCGGCCAGACGCCCTTTAAATACAATATGAAATCCGTCCCCTCCAGTAAAAAATATCTTATTAGTGATATTGTTGTAGTTCATAGTTATTTGTGACGTGCCTGGGTTAGCCGCACATTTCATATTATATTCTTTAGAAATACTGGTTACCGTACTATAATAGCCGACTGATAGCCGTATCTTATTGATCAGTTTTGTTTTTGTCTCAAAGAATTCAATTTTGGAATCGTTCTCAGTAAAACTATTCCAGATCCTGTGATATTGTATCTCAATAAGACCTACTTCATAGGGTTGTTGTAATATGATCGGTTTTGCCAATTTTGTTCTGAACTGCCAAATCTTATTATTTGGATAAACTGCTGATGATGCATTACTAGGTAACGTAACAAAAAATCCGTTCTTATTCATCGTTCCGCAGCCTTTCACAACCAAATCAAAATGGATAGGTTAAGTGTTTTTCCACGTCTTTTATTGTACATCGACTATATCTTTTTCCGGTATCCATGAATTGAATTTCTCAGGCCACCCTAACCACTTCACCAGGACTATATTTTTACGACCATCTTTCTTTCTAGCCAGTACTTTTTCTATTTTAAACTCTTTGTTTTTATCGACAATCACCTGCTGTAACTCTGCCTCGTAAAATGTACCTGTCAGCGTCTCACCTCCACAGTCTTTTAGTTTATAAACAGAGGGATTTCTGGCTATACGTTGCGTTATTGTGAAGAACTCATCTGTAAAAGTTTGCTCATATCCTTTTCTAAATACTCCTCTGTGTTTTGATATCCTCACAGTATCACCCTGTTGGAATTTAAAAGTCACCTTTCCGGGGGATTTCAGTTTGTACAGATTGTTAACAACGGTTTTCTCATTGTCTTTATTTACAGCGGACGATGACATTTTTATTGACCGATGGTATGATCTGTTGTAAGCCTCCATCAAATCTTGCACCACATCAATATATCTTCGTGAGTTAACACCCGTTAAATATTTCCACATACGCGTCTTGAATGTCCTGTTGAAACATTCCACCACACTGGCCTTTGTCTCATTTGATGTTGAGAAATGTTGAATTTTATACTGTGCTACTAATAGTTGAAAATCCTTGTTGTAAAACTCCTTACCCGCGTCTGTTTGAAGTTTCAGAGGTATACGCCCTTCTCTTAATATATCTTTAAAAGCATTTGTCACAACAGCTCCAGATTTGTTTTTAAGACATCTAACCCATGCGTATTTAGAAAATACATCAATACATGTCAATAAGTATCGCACATTATCGTTTTCCGCAGAATATTCGGACATATCAACTAAGTCAATCTGAAACTGTTTATCAATACCACTAACCAACACCCTATTTCTAGTGAAATGTTTCAGAGCAGGTGCATGTAGTGTGTACGTATCCTGTCTCAATAAAAAGTTTTTAACATTGGCTATTGATGGAGACACCCCTGTGCAATCCTTGACGGCATCACGGAGCTTATTCACGCTACCTAATCCTCCAGGATGTGCTGGATCATAATACATTTTTTGCATAACCTTCTCCATGATGATTCTAAGACATATGTGACCACATTAGTTTTGTTTCAACATTATTTATTTACAACTCACATCCATAACAATTATAACAGTGAAACACCTTCTATCACATATAATGTTTTGGTTAAGTTAGCTACAGCAGTTTTACTGAGTATGAAAATGTGTAGTTTATGCAAATCATGTAAGAAATCATTGCATTGTTTTTCTTTCACATACATACTCATTGTATCTACAATCATAGTGTACAGAAACAAGATATGGTGAACTTTCAACAACTTAAAGCCATTAGTGATGTTACTTATGACATCACAGAAGGTTTCCAATACATTGTTTTGAGTCCTTAACATTGATAATAACGTGTACCATTTCTTCCCAAGAGGATGTGGAATATTGCTTTCTTACAAGTATCATCAGTTTTTCTAATCTACAGACATCAGAGTTATCAACACTACTTTTACTTTGGTACTTTGTAGCATCGTACACTTTGTTTGCAATGGTTTGATCTAGAATACCAGATAAACGAGATATTACATATCGCTTATTGATATGGTCATACATTACACACAGACAATTCCCCATATTTTCAGACAGTTAATTTTTTTTCTCATATAAATCTCTCCAGTAGTCCCCAATCTCGCGAATTTCAGCTACTTTGACAACGTCGTCGCCAATAATAGCATCATACATTTCTTTGATTTTATCTGTGACATTCTCAGATGTTTTCAATTCATACAAAACAGTCTCAGCCACTCCTCGGATTCTACAAGCCTTAGCACTGAGGTGTTTCAATGCCAGAAAGTGTTGTCCAACTGAGATGAATTTATCAGTCAAGAGTCTTTTCATAAGCTGATCAAAGTGTTGTGCATAGAAAAATTCGGGGATACCCCACACACAGTCATGTTGTTTCTGACTAGGATGACTAATCTGACAGCCATAACAGATGTCTTCCAAATATTTGTGTAGCAGATGTAGAGACACCATTTTAACACTATCTATGAACAGCGATGACACCACTCCATCCAACTGGTCCACACCCACATTTCCTGAACATTCGCCATCAACAGCCATATGTAAGACAGCAGATGATTGGGGGGAAGGTGGAAGCGATCGAATCAACAGGGATGGTGCCAGAGGAGATGAGAAAAGGAGGGATGAACAGAAACCTTCAGGAGATGGAGGTGGCGACAGGAATTGTTCAGGAGATGGACAGGACGATGATGATGATGATGATGATGATGGAGATCCGAATACGTTAAACAACGTTTGCAGGCTAGGAGGTGTGCCGGGTGAAGGATAACACCACTCAAGACCTTCTGGGGATCAAAAGAAAATCATACATTTCAGTCACAGTAACAAATGCAAAAAAAAAAATTAAATAATTTGCAATTAAATAACACATAGAAATTAGACCCACCATTTTTCCTAATCTTTGTGTCTGACGATTTTAGTTTATATAAGGGGCGTGGTAGTGGCGGTAGTCGGCCCATCGATCATCAAATATCAACTTTTTCTAATACTCTCATAAGAGCTCCTTATTCTGTCTCTTCTGATGACATAGTCGATGGTATCAAACTGTTTCTTCAAAATTTCCCAATCACACCATTGTATGAAGAATCCATTTTTAAACCACTTGTTGTATTCTTCGTGAGAAACAGGATATGGCTTTAGCTTCCATTCTTCATGACCTCTAGCAGCAACTATCTTCTCCCTATCTTGACACACCCTGAGAAAAATGAAGTCCTCTGCAAGTCTGTTGAACCGATCCTCTTCAACACGATAGAGTTTAACCCCTTTGTCACTGTCCCACTGGGATACATAAACTATCTCAGGAAATCCAGGATTGTCGAGGTCTGGACACACCACATTACGGAAAAGGTGCCAGTCTTTCACTGATATTGTACACTCAGTTTTAGCTTTGCTGGTTAACTCCACAACAACACAAGTGTACACAGCTAATGTCACATACCCCGCACTATATTGAATAGAATAGCAGTAGCCATTGTTACCAACATATTCTAGATCAGCTGTACAGGTTTCAGACATGCTTGTGGTGAAGATCTCTGGACGACATCTCTTTTTCTGTGGTGAACAACGCAATTCAAATGTTGTACCTGGGCCGAGTCCTCCTCCTCCTTCAACAGATGACTCATCTCTATATCCAAATCTGTGGCTAGCCATGACTGAAGAATTGTAGACTGAAGAAAAGTAAATCTCTGCTCCAACAAAGATTTAAGTAAAAGCTTCTTTGGTACTGACGTTGCTCTTTTAGCAGAGACCCAAAAAGTGAATTGTCTTCACAAAATCCGAAACCCCTTTTAACCTACAAAGACACACCCTGTAGGATGGTTTAACACATTTAACTAGTTTTTAACCCAACCCTTGTTTCTGACTTCCGTTTCCGGTCAATATTTACATTTTCAGGATATAACGGTATTCTAACTTCCGGTTTACTATTTACATATTCCGGATATAACGGTTTTCCGACTTCCGGTTTCAGATTTACATATTCCGGATATAACGGGTTTCTAACTTCCGGTTTCTGATTTACATATTCCGGATATAACGGGTTTTCGACTTCCGGTTCATAGACACACCCACTTCCGTCCGCCATTTTAGCCACAGTATATAACTACTGACTCTATTTGTCCGTTTAGTTCCAAAGAAACACGACAATGTATAAAAGGCTTCATTACCTTGTACCTCACGTTATGGCTCCGTAGCAGACGTTTTTGTAAAAATAGGCTAACGATTGTGTCATAACTAAGTGACTTACTGTCGCACAGTAGAGGAATTACCGTATAGTACAGGAGAAGCTCGCAGGCAGTTTCGACTTACATGAGCTGTTTAGGTTTAATTACTAATGTTAACTAGCATTTTAGTTAGCAATAATTAGCCTGTGCTTATGTTATCTCCTTACATACACCTACACTCTCTGTATCTGTAAGATTGGGAATGATTGAGATTTCTCTTAGCGCAGCCACCAGAAGTCTTACAACTTTCAGACACGTTGCTCACGTCACATTCTCTCAGTTGGAGGCTGCGCAGTAAAGCTGGCCATCACCGGAAAAGTGCTTCTAATAGCCTTCACTGGTCTCCGTCCAGAGCAACGGGGTCTATTGGTCCATTCTATGGAAGTCACAGCTAGCAGCAGTGCTTTCCGAATGGACTGCTAACGTTTTGAGCGCGAAACAAGGCCTTTGCATACAGGCCCCTTATAGATGTCCTAAGAACTGCCTGACCAAATAACAATTAAATACAGTAAAATTCGTAAATTGAGAGAATTAACAAACGTTAACTGCTCCGCAGGCTTCATTATGAATGAGCCTAATTAGGTGTTGTGTGCATAGCAGGCGGAAAGAGTACTGAAAATCTGTACTCAAGTACAAGTACTGTTACATTGCTAAAATATTACTCTGTTACAAGTAAAAGTACTGGTGTTAGAGAAATACTCAAGTAAAAGTACAATTTGTAAAAAAACAAAAAGAAACTACTCAGAGTATTAGTTACTTTTAACCACCGTCACTTCTCCAGACTAGGGCTGGATGTGTGTTTTTCTTTACCAAAAGTTAAAATGCCAACAATCTATTAATCATTAATAATTGATTAGATACAAAACAAGTGTTTTTCCCTCATTTTTTTCTCAAACAGATCTACTGTACCTTTTACAGCCAACACATCAGTCATTGTTGGTGTATGTGCTACACCTTGATAGAAACACATGCTACTCCTTGGTCCAAAGACATCTAACAACACAGAAGTGGAAGACAGATTGATGATGAGGCCTCCTGCAAGTCCTTTTCAAACAAATATTGAATTACAATTTCCTAAGAGGTAATAAATGCATCATATTCATGTCCATAAAGGGACTAGCTGTCTGTGAGCTATTTGGCCTCATCTTCAAAAATGAAGTACCGTAAAACTTCGAATAGGATCCCGGAGTTTTATTTGATCAAATAGACCATTGGGACAGACATCTGTGGGATGTGGATAACCGTATGGGGTTATTTGTAGGGATGCTTGACATTGATTTTGTACCGATATCCGATATACCAATATTGTCCAATGCTTAATTTCGAACCGATATTAGCCGATACAGATACGAAACATATGATCGTTTATAGGCTTACTGCCCACTGTTCCATGACTCCCTTGATACTGGGGATTTGAATGTTTTGAAGGACTAGCCAGCAACCGGTAGGCTAACTGGGGTGCGGTGCTACTACACCTTCAAGACGCAAGATGCCAACTGAACATTTCTTTGACTGAGGTAAACTGAAAACAAATAGCCACACAAGAACAAAAATTCAACTCATTCCACTCATTGGGGCTTAGATCTGCCATGCTCAAGAATTTATTTACTCTACAAACCCTGTGTGTATGCTGGTTGGCCAACAACCTACACCCAAATTTTGTCTGCATTCGCTTTGAGAGGAAACAAGCTTTCCAATAAGGTATAAAATGACATACTTTAGTCATTTTAAACCATTTCAAAAACTGATACCGATATTTACTGATATTGAATTTTAAAGCCAATATCGGCCGATAATATCGAGAATAGTTATTTGTCCAAGGGACCAGCGTCTGGGACTGGGCTATTATTTGAAGTGTTACGGTAGGCCTGCAACCTTTCTGAGATTCCACTAATCAGCATAATTCAACACAGCGTAAACTTTGAACTATTTTGATGTTTTTTACATTTTTGGGAAGTTACATTTTTCATTTTCTGCACGACTGACAAAAATGACTGATGGATTGTTTTGGCGAAAGATCTACATGTATGCAATGTTTGTTCTTTGGTGACTAGCGTGACTTGAAATGTATTGAGTTACAATTACTAAATCTCAACATGCTTGATTAGCCTAAATGTAGAGTTACTACAAGTTACTAAAAATTGAACAGTAAGTAATTACATAACTCAATAGGCCTACATAGTTACTTTGCGCTTCTGCCATGCAGGACCCATACATGTGTTCCCAGATTAAATCCATGCCCACTCGGCACATAAATATGTCATGCAAGACCCATATATGTGTTCCCAGATCAAACCCATGCCCACTCGGCCCATAAAAATTCTATGCAGGACCCATATATGCTTTCCCAGATCAAACCCATGCCCACTTGGCCCATAAACATTCTATGCAGGACCCATATATGCGTTCCCAGTTCAAACCCATGCCCACTTGGCCCATAAACATTCTATGCAGGACCCATATATGCGTTCCCAGTTCAAAACCATGCCCACTTGGCCCATAAACATTCTATGCAGGACCCATATATGCGTTCCCAGTTCAAACCCATGCCCACTTGGCCCATAAACATTCTATGCAGGACCCATATATGCTTTCCCAGATCAAACCCATGCCCACTTGGCCCATAAACATTCTATGCAGGACCCATATATGCATTCCCAGATCAAACCCATGCCCACTTGGCCCATAAACATGCTATGCAGGACCCATATATGCGTTCCCAGTTCAAACCCATGCCCACTTGGACCATAAAAATGCCATGCAGGACCCATATATGCGTTCCCAGATCAAACCCATGCCCACTTGGCCCATAAACATGCTATGCAGGACCCATATATGCGTTCCCAGTTCAAACCCATGCCCACTTGGCCCATAAACATTCTATGCAGGACCCATATATGCGTTCCCAGTTCAAACCCATGCCCACTTGGCCCATAAATATGCTATGCAGGACCCATATTTGCGTTCCCAGTTCAAACCCATGCCCACTTGGCCCATAAACATTCTATGCAGGACCCATATATGCGTTCCCAGTTCAAACCCATGCCCACTTGGACCATAAAAATGCCATGCAGGACCCATATATGCGTTCCCAGATCAAACCCATGCCCACTTGGCCCATAAACATGCTATGCAGGACCCATATATGCATTCCCAGTTCAAACCCATGCCCACTTGGCCCATAAACATTCTATGCAGGACCCATATATGCGTTCCCAGTTCAAACCCATGCCCACTTGGCCCATAAATATGCTATGCAGGACCCATATTTGCGTTCCCAGTTCAAACCCATGCCCACTTGGCCCATAAACATTCTATGCAGGACCCATATATGCGTTCCCAGATCAAACCCATGCCCACTTGGACCATAAAAATGCCATGCAGGACCCATATATGCGTTCCCAGTTCAAACCCATGCCCACTTGGCCCATAAACATGCTATGCAGGACCCATATGCGTTCCCAGTTCAAACCCATGCCCACTTGGCCCATAAACATTCTATGCAGGACCCATATATGCGTTCCCAGTTCAAACCCATGCCCACTTGGCCCCATAAATATGCTATGCAGGACCCATATTTGCGTTCCCAGTTCAAACCCATGCCCACTTGGCCTATAAACATTCTATGCAGGACCCATATATGCGTTCCCAGATCAAACCCATGCCCACTTGGACCATAAAAATGCCATGCAGGACCCATATATGCGTTCCCAGTTCAAACCCATGCCCACTTGGCCCATAAACATGCTATGCAGGACCCATATATGCGTTCCCAGTTCAAACCCATGGCCAATTGGCCCATGCCTGTCCCTTATGGGGCCCATGTAATCAGCTCATATGGGCTTCCTATGTGGGACTCATACTACAAAACCTACATGGGACCCGCTGATTTCACCCAGCCAAAGCCCATGCCCACACAGATACTATGGAACCCATCTGGGCCCCACATGTCATTGCTGGCTGGGGTGGGACTCTAGCGTCCGCTGAGAGGGGGTACCACGGCAACCTCGTCTCCGTCTCCCAGGGTTACCACCTGGTCGCCGATGGCAACGTACTGCTGACGCACCGCCAACACCACCTGATCCTGCAGGACACACAGTCTACACACACAGACACACACACAGAGAAACACACACACACACACACACACACACACACACACACACACACACACACACACACACACACACAGACACACACACACACACACACACACACACACACACACACACACACACAGACACACACAAACACACACACACACAAACACACACACACACACACACACACAGACACACACACACACACACACAGACACACACACACACTCACACACACACACACCCCTGTTATTTTAAATGAAGTTATGAAGTTGTGTATCTGTTTGTTATTTTTTCTGTTGTTAAAAACCTTCGCAGAGCGTTGCGGTACCTCGGGTGTCACCGTAGCAACAGTGTCCAAAGGTCCCGGCTGCTGATTGGTGTTGGCACGGCAACAGCCTCCTCCTGCTTCAGTCCAGTCAGCTCGGCGCTCTTAGCGAAGAACACCTGGAGACATTTAGACCTTTAATATTTCATATTTATCAGATATTTATCAGAAGTCAACAAGATCAACACTAAACTACAATAAATTAAATATAAAGTTATGTTTTTCCTTTGTGTGTTGCTACACACCTTTTATTTTATATATGTATATATATATATATATATGTATGTATATATGTTTGTGTATGTGTGTATATGTATGTGTGTGTGTATGTATATATGGATACATACTGTATGTGTACGTGTATTTTCAGTTTTGTTTGAAATAAAAATGAATTAAATACAAGTTTTTAATATGGCAATAGTGCATTTTCTGGGTTGTATTTCTCATTTAAAAAGGTTTTTTTAAAAAGATTATTTTTGTGAGTTTTCCACCTTTATCTGACAGGACAGCTAGGGGAGAGAGGAGAGCCAACCTGGCCACTAAATATATTTTTTATATTTTCCAATATTTAATAGCCTATTATTTATAATATTGATGATACTGTTCAATAGTGGTGTCAACAATAATCGATTCGGCAATGCATTGCAATGCGGGGCATGCACGATTCAGCATCGATGCGGCAAAGTGCCATAATCGATTATGTCACTGTTTATTTTCTGGCCTTGAGTGGACAATAAAGTTGTGAAGTTTCTGTCACTGTGGCTCTGTCTGCTGCATCAGCACACGTCATACAGAGTGGCTCGAAGCGTGTGAATGTTAACATTTCACATTTTCACCTCAGGTAATTTATAACCAATTAATTTGGATACAAGCCTTGCATTTTGGATTCTGAACAGCGATTCTCGCGCTGCGCGCACACACAGCAGGGATGAGGTGTGTGCGTTATTTCACGCAGCACATGTAGCTAACTGACTGGAAACGTTTCTGGGGATTATTTACCGCCGATGGCGCAGATCGTTAGCCTACTGTAAGTAGCCTACAATAAACCCTCAATGATTACAGAGTCAATACTTATCAATACCCACCTACCTGTTGTACAGGCAGAAAGCGATATTTCAGTCTGCTCTGTCTGGCTGTCCACTCTCGTCCACCGCGCTGTGCAAACACAGCTCTACTCTGCAAATAGCGACTTTACAAACAAGCTAAAATTAAAGATGTCAGTTTGTAGTCTAAGTGTTTATCTTAATTCGCAACCAATCTTGAACTTTGGACAAACTCTTGTAAACATAGCTGCTGTCTAAACGAGCCATCCTCTCCGCTGGAGCAGTAAACCTATGGAGGTATTTTAAGACCAAAACAAATACACGTGGCTACTTAATATGCACGTGAATGACGCCGCGTTCTTTATTCTTGATGATGTTGCCGGTTGTATTATTTAGCAACAACATTGTCTTATTTCAAATGAGGAATACAGGAGGAATGCTAGCCTGCTTATCAGTCCATTCATCATCACAGCTGCTGTTTTAAAGTCAGCGGAAATGTCAACGGACTCTGGCGTCTCTTTCCCGCTGTAAACAGCGTGTTGGTGTATTCAGAGTGAAACTGACCTTGGCAGTCATGAAGAAGTCTGCAGCTTGTTGAACATGTGAAGAAAGTTTCCTGTCTGTCTCATAAACAGTATAATGGACCAATAGACCCCGTTGCTCTGGACGGAGACCAGTGAAGGCTATTAGAAGCACTTTTCCGGTGATGGCCAGCTTTACTGCGCAGCCTCCAACTGAGAGAGACAGCGTAAATGTGACGTGAGCAACGTGTCTGAAAGTTGTAAGTGTTCTGGTAGCTGTGCCAAGAGAAATCTCAATCATTCCCAATCTTACAGAGACGGAGAGCGTAGGTATATATAAGGAGATAACATAAGCACAGGTTAATTATTGCTAACTAACATGCTAGTTAACATTAGTAGTTAAACCTAAACAGCTCATGTAAGTCGAAACTGCCTGCGAGCTTCTCCTGTACTATACGGTAATTCCTCTACTGTGTGACAGTAAATCTCGTGGTTATGACACAATCGTTAGCCTATTTTTACAAAAGTGTCTGCTACGGAGCAATAACGTGAGGTACAAGGTAATGAAGCCTTTTATACATTGTCGTGTTTCTTTAGAACTAAACAACGGACACATCGAGTCTTTAAACGCTTCAGATGTAAAGTTATTCACTGTCAAGTGACGTAAAAAGAAAATGGTGGTCAGCGGAATGCTAACAGGAAGTGATGGCCAGTTAGCAACAAAATGGCGCCATAGATGGCTCGAGTTCTGAAGCAAAGCTTACCCATAGACAGTATATAATAGACCAATAGACCCCGTGTCTCTGGACAGAGACCAGTGAAGGCTATTAGAAGCACTTTTCCGGTGATCTCTTCCTTTACTGAGCAGCCTCCAACTGACAGAGACAACGTAAATGTGACGTGAGCAACGTGTCTGAAAGATGTAAGTCTTCTAGTAGCTGTGCCAAGAGAAATCTCAATCATTACGAATCTCACAGAGACCGTGATGATGACCGAGAAGCAACTTTTGGTAAGTATTGTGATTAATTATTTGGTCATTTTGCATAGTATTTATTTAATTTAAAATATAACGCCAGTACGCCAGATTAAGTTAATGCATAAACTAGCTGAGGCATTGGTAAAGATAGCATGCTTTCTTGCACATGTTGTATAACGTTAATTTTAGACAAGCAACTTTTGTTAAGTATTATGATTAATTATTTGGTCATTTTGCATAGCATTTATTTATTTTAAAATATAACGCCAGTACGACAGATTAAGTTAAATATCATTTAAGCTAGCTGAGGCATCGGTAAAGATAACATGCTTGCTTGCACATGTTGTATACATAGACAGTATATGGGTTGTATAACGTTAATTTTGGCGGAATATAACCACAAAATGGCATCAACTGTTATCTAGCTACATCGAAAAAGAAAATGTACGAATCAGTCATATAAAAAAGTTAATCAGTAAATCGCTTTGGACAAAAGTGTCTGCTTTGGCCTGTTGAATAAAAGATAGGTAATAGATGGGCAATAATGTCACCAATAACATCTATAACTGAGGGTTTCCCTTTTCATTTTTCTTTCCACATAGGTTTAAATACTAACATTAAGCTGTTATCCTACACCATGCCTAACAATCAATTGTAGGTGCCCAAAGGAAGTATTACACAAGTTGATTTGAATTGTATAACTAAAAAAAAAGATTGGGTCCAAATATAATCCCTGTCAGCTACTGAATTAGCAAACATTGCCGTCTCTGAAGAAACAGGACCCTAGGATATATTTCGGAACTGTATGAGATTGTTCTAAAATAAGATGTCACCTGTTAGTTGTAATGTTGTTATTTAGTCATACCAAAGCTAACATGCTCTGTACTGTGCCTTTTTATTTTTCTAGGACCCGTCCCCATCCTCCACCTCGGGGACAGCAGCAGAGACAATGGCCATGAAGCCTAAAGTTCAAGTCCAAATAGGTAACCCAACTGACACACTGCAAATCAATACATGGCAAAACTTCACACTATAATTAAGGTTTAACAGCAAGCAGTAGCAAAGAATGCAAAGCCCTCAAACGTTGTGTAATACCTATATTGTCATATTATTATTTCAATGAACAGATAAGAATCAGAATCAGAATCAGAAAGGGTTTTTATTGCCAAGTACGTTTTTTGACACATACAAGGAATTTGTTTTGGTGTTGTTGGTGCACATCACACATTCTCTAAATGTAATATTAAACAATATAAGTATAGGTACAAACAATATAAGTATATGTACGCAGTATGTATTAAATTAAAAATAAAGATAGAAATAAAATAAAATAGATAAATAAAGAGCAAAGAGCATTACAGCAGAGAGAACAGTGGCATGAAGAGCCAGGTGGAGAGTCAGGGTGGTTTCCGGGCCTTGTTAATAAGGCTAGTGGCGGAAGGGAAAAAGCTGTTAATGTGGCGTGAGGTTTTGGTCCTGATGGACCTCAGCCTCCTGCCAGATGGGAGTGGCTCAAAGAGTTTGTGTCCGGGGTGGGAGGGGTCAGCCACAATCTTTCCAGCACGCTTCAGAGTCCTGGTGGCGTAAAGGTCGTGGAGCGGCGGCAGATTGCAGCCAATCACCTTCTCTGCTGACCAAATGACACGCTGCAGTCTGCCCTTGTCCTTGGCAGTGGCAGCAGCGTACCAGATGGTGATGGAGGATGTGAGGATGGACTCAACGATGGCTGTGTAGAAGTGCACCATCATTGTCTTTGGCAGGTTGAATTTCTTCAGCTGCCGCAGGAAGTACATCCTCTGTTGTGCTTTCTTGACAAGGGAGCTGATGTTCAGCTCCCACTTGAGGTCCTGGGAGATGGTCGTCCGGGGAAGCGGGAAAAAACCACCGGGGTTTTTGTGGGGGCGCCACAAGGTGTTGGGGGGCGGTGGGGCTGGGTTCTTCCTGAAGTCCACAACCATCTCCACTGTCTTTAGAGCGTTGAGATCTAAATTGTTTTGGTTGCACCACTTCACCAGGTGGTCAGCCTGGTGAAGTGAAGCAGGCTGAAGCAGGCTGGCACGTGACATGTCTCCAGTGAGGTGTTAAAAATGTCTGTGAACACTGGAGACAGCTGGTCAGCACAGTGCTTCAAGCTTGATGGGGAGACAGCATCTGGTCCAGCAGCTTTCCTGGGATTCTGTCTCCTAAAGAGTCTGTTGACGTCCCTCTCGTGGATGGAGAGAGTCGTCACTGAGGTGGGTAGGGGGGTGGAGGTGGAGACCTTTAAGGAGGGCATTGGTGGGGGGGCCCAGGGCCCTGCTGAGGTGGGGGAGGTGGAGGTGATGCACAGTGGCTGTAGCTGTAGGGAGGTGTCGTGGGGGATGGTGTCAGGACTGACCTTTTGTCTTTCAAATCGACAGTAGAACTCGTTCAGGTCGTTGGCTAGGTGTCTGTCATTGAAGGAGTGGGGGGTTTTAGGCTTGTAGTTGGTGATCTGCCTAAGTCCTTTCCAGACAGTTGCAGAGTCATTAGCTGAGAACTGGTTTTGGAGTTTCTCAGAGTACCGTCGTTTAGCCTCCTTCACCGCCTTGCTAAACTTGTACTTTGACTCTTTAAATCTGTCTTTGTCCCCACTCCTGAACGAGTCTTCCTTAGCCAGCCTTAACCTCCTGAGTTTGGCTGTGAACCAGGGTTTGTCATTGTTGTAACTCACCCTGGTGCTTGATGGAACACAGCAGTCCTCACAGAAGCTGATGTATGATGTCACAGCCTCTGTGTACTCATCCAGACTGTTGGTAGCAGTCCTGAACACATCCCAGTCAGTAGAATCCAAACACGACTGGAGATCCTCCACAGCCTCACTGGTCCACTTCCTTGATGTCCTCAAAACAGGTTTGCAGAGCTTTAGTTTCTGCCTGTAGGTGGGGATCAGGTGGACCATGACGTGGTCAGAGTGTCCCAGTGCAGCACGGGGGACGGCGTGATAAGAATCCCTGACTGTGGTGTAACAGTGATCCAGAATGTTCTCCTCTCTGGTCGGGCATTTAATATGCTGTCTATATTTAGGGAGTTCGTGAGTGAGGTTCCCTTTATTAAAGTCACCAAGGACAATAACTAGGGACTCCGGGTTGGTCCGCCTCCACGCAGCAGAATCTGGTCGGTGCACGAGCGTCGCGCCGGCCCTGCACGCGGCTCGGGGTGAGATGTAAACACCGACCAGAATGAATGACGCGAACTCACGGGGTGAATAAAAAGGCTTACAGTTTATAATGAAATATTCCAGGTTAGGAGAACAATGCTGCTGGATCACTGTCACGTCGTTGCACCAACCGCTATTGATGTAGAAACCGATTCCTCCACCTTTAGTTTTGCCGGAGAGGTCCGTGTCTCTGTCCGCTCTGTAGAGTTGGAAGCCTGCCAGCTGCAGCGCAGAGTCCGGTATTCACTGGTGAATGAGATACGGGTACCATCGCAAGAAACATAGTTAAAACACAAAACAAAACAAAACAGAGCGCACCAATACACCGTGTCACCATTCTGCGGCGCCATATAGTATGAAGAGATATAAGCAATTCATTTGTGATTTATTGCATATCTGCATAGTGATTTATTGTATATCTGCATAGACTCTTTCTGTTTTGTTTATGGCCTGAGACAAGTTACTTGTGTGTGTTAACATATGTGTACTGACACTTTCACATAAAAAAAAAAACTTTTATGATTGTGATTACTGTATGGTATTAACAGGTCCAGTGATTTGGATCCTGGGCAGCAGCTACGTTCGTCGTGGCGTTTCCCTCAGATGATCATCGTGCTGTCTGACATCACCCAGAGACGTCGGTGGAGATCGGGCCATCCGGGGAAAATTGACAAGTCCCATAAATGGGTGAACAGTGTCATGGCTACCTTTGTCTTGGGAATGCAGGGGGGTATCGTGCATCACTCTCAAATTTAATTTGACAAGTCTGAACTGTTTCATAGGGATGAAGTTCATTTATCCACTAGGGGTAATAATATTTTTTTAAATAATTTAGCTGAAGGTTTAAGAGTCTTAATCCAGTAGGGATGATACTGGATTAAACCTCTCAACATGTTTTTAATATGAAACAGTTAAAGAATGTTACATTCTTTTGGGGTTGTGTATGTGCATTTTGTCTTTAGATTAATACATCATCACTTGGGTAGACATAACACTGTTCAATTGTCACTGCTCTTTTATTTATTATTATTACTTTTTTATATGTTTTTATTTGTGTTTTACTATTTCAACTTTTAATAAAGCAATTAACCAAATGATTCAATATTTATTATTGAAACACACAGTAGACACTTCAAGTAGACATGCTTTGACAGAAATGTCATGTGGTTTTATTACTTATGTGGTAGAACTTTATAATGATATATATTCAAAGTCTGTGGCCTACACAGTGAATATTGATAAGGGAGGTGTCAAGACACTTAGATTAGATTTGATTATATTTCTCTTCAATGTCATTGTGCAGAGTACAAGTACAGAGACAATTCAATGCACGTTCAAGTGCAAAAAAGTACTGTATAGACAGGTAGTGTAGTATAAACAGTATATGGCATAGTGCACTGTAGACAGTAGTATACAGTTAACCAAGTGGTATGGTTTACAGTAAGGCTATGTGCAATGTATTAACAGGATCACATGGATACGTTTTTTTTCTCCATTGGCTGTATAATTTCCCCATCCCCTGTGTAGCTATACCTCTTAACCCTCATTATTTAACAACATATACATTTCTTAAAATATCATAGCCTACTTGTTCGTGGATAAATGTTACTTCATATGAATTAATTTGCTACATATCGAAGTATGAGTAATTCCAATCCATCAAAACGTTGCTGAAAACTGAAATATTATATATAATAAAGCTGAAATATTTTGTTCCGATGCTTTTCATAAACTCTCTATGGGCTTCACCTTCTCACTTGACTGCATGCCTCCACGCCCACCCGATTGCCTGCGAGCTTGGCTTCTTGGCTTCTCCCTTCTTATGTTATATACTGTCTATGGCTTCTCCTCTACTGTCTATGCTTCTCCTGGCAGTACGGTAATTTTTCGACTATGCGACAGTAAGTCTCGTGGTTATGACCCAATCGTTGGCCTATTTTCACTAAAACATCTGCTACGGAATCATAACGTGAGCTACAAGGTAATGGAGCCTTTTATACATTTTCGTGTTTCTGTAGAAATAAACAATGGACAAATAGAGTCTTTAAACACTTCAGATGTAAAGTTATTCTCTGTCAGGTGACGTAAAAACAAAATGGCGGTCAGCGGAATGCTAACGGGAGGTGATCGCTTTGTAGCAACGAAGCGATCCCATGGGAGGTTTGAGTTCTGAAGCGAAGCTTACCCCCTTGGTCTGTTTACCAGCTGACTGGCCCTTCCTCTTCCTCTTCTTCACCTTGTTTTTGGGC
Organism: Perca fluviatilis; assembly: GCF_010015445.1. NCBI lineage: Eukaryota > Metazoa > Chordata > Actinopteri > Perciformes > Percidae > Perca > Perca fluviatilis. The sequence goes on along the minus strand of NC_053128.1, from coordinate 33,956,252 downwards.
GGGCTCCAAACCAGAGCTTAAAGGAGCCCGCCGCCATCTTGTGACGGGAGTGTGTAACATCAAGACTGGAAACAACCAACACTAATCATTCTTTAAAAACTTTATTTAATCAACACAACAAGTTCAACAATGTTTAACATAATGTGAATATATAAAATATATATTTTTAGGCTTTTAAATGCTAAAATGTGACATGTTTACCTCATGTAGGCTAAATAGCCTACAGTTCACACCATCACATAATAACTCATAACATGTTCAGTCAGGTTAATGTTAAAGAGTTTACAAAAACAAAATTTAGAGACAGGCCCTGATTGGCTAATCAGGAGCACCGGGACAACTCCCGGTTGGCCGGCGGTGTTCAGTACATTTAGTGAGAGATTATGAAGAAACGCTGCCTTTTCTACAAACTGTAGCTTCTATCTTTACTTTTCTGGGAAGACTTTGAGTTCTTTCTTCATCTTTTCACAGTCATCAACCACCCTGCTACACAGATGAGGCAAAATTATGATTTCTCTTCCATCAGAGTCAGAATCAGAATCAGAAATACTTTAATAATCCTAGGGGGAAATTATTTTTGTTACCACTCCAAGCATACAAACAACAAATAAAAACAACATACAGTATATTATCAAGACTTTTAACATATATAATAAAAACAAATATACAGTAATAATATATAAGATATGAAATGTACAGTGTTAATGTGCAAATAGTGCAATAAAAAAGAGGAATGATTGATACTATCTTCTCTCAGAGTCCTCTGAAAGTCCTCCATGTCTGTCAGAGTCTTTTCAGCCTGAAGTTCAGCTGATCTTTTCGCCAACTTCCTCTTTATTTCTTCCAGGTCCTTCTTCAGCGGTTCAACCATCTTCATGAAGTGTCTCTCAGCTGATCGTCTTGAGAAAAACACCATCAATCTGAATTCTCAATCAGCGATCTTCCTAAACTCTTCTACAATCTCTCTCATCTTCTGTTCACTGCTGCCACTCTCTGATGAATGAAGATGCATGTGCTTTGAGTTTGTTCATGAATTCAGACAGATTAGGAGGATATTCTCTGCTCCATCTTCTTGGTGTTGATGTTGACGGTTTAGCCCCCATCTCCAGGTCTCCTGGTCCTCCTGAAGTGTTGAGATCTCCTCTTCAGAGTGATGAAGAAGCTGACTTTAAATCACACTGTGGAGACAGGAAGAGACACACATCATCAGAATACACACACACACACACACACACACACACAGTAAAAGGCGACGAATATATAAATATTGTACTTTTTACTCCACTACATCAATCTGACAGCTTTAGTTACTTGTTACTTTACACATTAAGACTCAAGCATATACACACACACACACACACACACACACACACGTACGTATATTATATAGATATACATATTATATAACTCTATATATTAACCAACAACAACAATGGACTTTGTTAAGAGTGAGACAATAGTGCCGAGTGCAAACGCTATCTGAATAAATATGGGATGATTAATGTAAGTGGTTTCTTTATGAGGTAGATGATATGACAGTTTATTAACAGCGTGATTATATTTATATTTGACAGTGATGATATTTTCATGTTATTAAACTATGTAAACTATAAAGGATGTATAATTTCCAGCTCCAGAGGGTGTTTCAGCTTCAGTTAGTTTCTTTCACCACCTGCTGGTCAAAAGGAAACATCACTGCTGGTTTATCTTCTCCTTCAAATAAAGAAAACTTTATTGACTTTAGGACACTTTTTAATAACAGTCCAATTTAAAACAATGAAACATAATCAGCATAACAACCAATAAAATTCTAAATAGAAACAGAGAAACTCACTGAGACAAAAGGAGTCACCAAATAAAACATGTTCAAATCCTCTTTCTGATTGGATAATAAACTTTGTTTCACATCGTCAGTTATCAGACTCCCAAACTGTATTTAACCCTCCTGTTGTCCTCGGGTCAAATTTGACCCATTTTCAAAAAGTCTCTGTTTCAAAAATGTGGGTTTCTTTCAACAAATTATCTTAAAAAAAATAACGTGGATGACTCCATACAACGTTCTTTAGTGTAAAATCAATGATCAGGGTATTTTATTAGATTTTATAGCATTTGAAAAAAATTTATAGGATTAAAAAGTGACATGACATTTTTTTTTTTTTTATCGACAGAGACATCAGAAAAAGCTTAAAAAACCTGATAAAAAACAACACAAATGTAAAAAAAAACAAAAAACACTAAAATTGATAAAGACATCGGAAAAAGCTACAAAACAATTGGGAAAAAAAGCCACAAAAGTGTCGAAAAAGATGACCAATATATTGGAAAACAAAAAGGTTTTCTTATGGACCCTTTGTATGTACAGTATGTGAATAGATGAGTGTTTCTAGTGAGGCAAGGACTACGTCTGTAAAATAAAAATGTATAACAAAGACAAATTGTCATTTATTGAAGAAAGTTGAGCAGAAAGTTCATCAGACTCAAAAAGCTGCTGATGATCCAATGAAGACACTCTGAGCAAATTGGTTTCAAGCAGACATTTTATTAATATTTGACAGAAAACTACAAATCAATCAGGATGTTATTCCAGGAGCAACAACAGAATATAATAAAGAAGTTATTAGTCTTTCTTTTTTTGTTGCTTCACGCATACACACACAGGAAGATAGACATGCATTGATATGGATTAACATGCACAGCACAGCGATCAGTTAGGTAGTTTCCAGGAGGATGACTGGTACCTCTCCAGCTACCAGTCACCACTCACACTACCCTCTTGTTTAAATATATATTTACTGTCAATATAGTTAATCACTCAAAATTAAAACAAAGTACAATAAACAACATAAAGGGATTAACATGTTTTTTTGTCTTCTGAAATATTATAACTAGTCATTAGGCATGAATAACATGAAGACACCAGGGTATATCATATATAATTACATATATTGATTATAATATACATCAAATGAAATTGTGAAAGCTGGATTCAGCTCCAACACAGCAGAACATTTGTGTCTGAGTTCAGTTCTGTAACATCCTCTGTACAAACTGATTAACAAGATGAGGAAACATCATGTTTAACATCTTTATATGGATATTTATTAATGTCAGTGATGTGTTACGGTCCCACCCCCAGATTACTTCTGTCAACATCACACTAACATCAGAATAAATCACAGCCTTTTATCTACTGAACAGCACGTTAGAAAAGTATTAAAACATTAAACTTAAAGGAGAACTCCGGGCAATTTTTACGTTAATCTTGATTGCTATATGTATATGAGTACTGTCGATAGCAAAAAAACCGATACGAATCGGTGCTAGCAACACGGAGCTGCTGCAGCTAATGCCGAGAGCTCCACTCAGCTAAAACGGCAGTTATGGGGGCATAGCTAAGATAAAGAGTGTCTTTGTGCCTCTTAACAGACACAAAATGCAATTAAAATGTCTGTGCAACATGAACAGGGCCCTTACATGACAACAAGATGCGTTTAGCAACTTAGCCATTGTTTAAATTCACCTACCCTCTTAGCTGCTAGCTGCCGTCTGGGAGGAGGGAGTGTGTTCAGCCAGGCTCCGGTAATAATCATCACGCAGCAGTTCCATGTGTATTTGTAGCATATATATCCATTTTGTGTGCTGTCGTTGGTGAATATGAGTCTCTGCAGTGGCGAATTGTGTGGTAGTTTCCTTAGCCAGGCTAGCAGCCCGGACCGGCATCCTTCTCCTTCCTATAGCCGCCCCCCTCGCCTGCTGAGGCCGATAACAAACCAACAAGCGCCCGCTGGTCTGGTGGAGGTCTTCCAGAAGACCGTTCAAGCCTTCGCGGCGAATAATTGTAATTTATTTCACCCTCACAAATAGGTAATTGAGCACTGTAGTGGTTATGACCATATTAGTGACTATGTAACTAAAAACTCAAAAGCTTCTTCCATGTGTTCAATATCTTCTGTATTCTCCATAGTTACGTTACTCTAAGCTTCTTCCCTTGTGAACACCTCCGATCGTCACTTTTCACACACTACGCTCCTCCAACCTGCAGTGTGTTATTTACCTTTTTCACGCTACAGCTGAATTCACACGGGACTTCAGCGCGAGACTACAGCTAGCAGTCTAAAACACTATTTTACTGTACAGGGCATAAACATAATTTGGTCAGTTTCCATGTAGTTACATAGCATTACATAACATTGAACCGTTTAAGGTAGAGTCTTGTGTGAGGTGTCATTGAACTCAGCAGAGACTTCCTTTTTTATTGGTGATGGTTTGGCCCGCCCCCTATGCATAAGCCACGCCCCTTTCATAACATTTGAACCGTTTAAGGTACACCCTTGTGTGAGGTATCATTGAACTCAGCAGAGACTTCCTTCTTCATTGGTGATGGTTTGACCCGCCCCCTATGTGTAAGCCACGCCCCCTTTCATACATGTTGACCCATTTAAGGTAGAGTCTTGTGTGAGGTATCATTCATCTCGGCAGAGGCTTCATTTTTAATTGGTGATGGTTGGACCCGCCCCCTAAGCTTTAGCCACGCCCCCTTTCACAGCTAATGAACCGTATGACATAGAGTCTTGTGTGAGCTATCGTTGAACTCGGCGGGGAGTTCCCTTTTCATTGGTGACGGTTTGCGGCGTCTGAGTGCCGCGCGAATACACGGTCGCAAGGAGCGGCGTCCGCCCGGTAACCCCGACGCGCGCAGAGGCGCGAGGGCCCGTCCATCGCTGCTCGCAGCTTTAATTGCATTTTGTGTCTGTTAAGAGGCACAAAGGCACTCTTTATCTTATGCCCCAATAATTGCCATTTTAGCTAAGTGGGAGCTCTCGGCATTAGCTGCAGCAGCTCCGTGTTGCTAGCACCGATTCGGCTTGTTTTGTTTGCTATCGACAGTACTCATATACATATAGCAATCAAGATTAACGTAAAAATTGCCCGGAGTTCTCCTTTAAGAATGATAAATGTATTTTTGATCTGACTTCAGTTTGTGATATAGAGGGAGGGAGCTGCTGTACTCAACATTAAACAGCAGGGGGCATCCTCACTGTATTTAAAACCAGGGCATTGTCCCAAACAGTCATTACACTACAGAGAGCGCTGTTTCCAGAAATTACACATTTACATTTAATTAATCTCTTCACATTTAATAGATTAATTATAGAACTAATGAAACATTATATCATCAGTGTGGAACTTGTTTTCTACACAGCTCTCTGCTCTCAGTGATTCTGTTCATCTACATCAGTGTTTCTCAACGGGGGCGGTACCGCCCCCCAGGGGGCGTTCAGAAGATGATGGGGGGCGTTGGAAGCAATATTTTGGAAAGGGGGGCGTTGAGGTGCCCTTGGGGGCGTTTGTTTGAAAACTAGTTTAAACCAAAGATTCACAATAACAATACATGTTTACACTTAAACTACTTGCAAAAAACAGTTTTCTGCAACATTAAAACCTGCCAGTTCACGGCACTGCAACTGGACGAGACGGTGGATCATTGTTCGGCAGCTCCGTGCTGCCTTCATGGAAACGGGACGTCAGAGCATCGTCTTAAATGAGCTCCGTATTTCGCGCTGAAGCTGCGTTCAGAAAAACACCAATCGCCGCAGGGTGTGCGACGTCCTGTTGTATTCTTTAATCCCCCAATGTAGCACAAGTATACTTTATATTTCACAGTAACAGTTTTTCGTCAGATCTTTTATAGAACCCAACGTTTCCTACTGTACCTGAAAGCAGCTTAATTTGACGAAGAAAAAGAAAAAAGAGACGAGCGACAGATTTTTTTTTTTTGCTGGCGAGAGATATCGACTGTGCTTTGTTGTTTGGCAAACATTTAGCTGTCCCCCAAACTCCGGGCAATTCAGGGCTTGTGTTTGCTGTTTTAAAACTTTCTTGTTGAAGCGATAGAGGCAGAGATGTCGTGCTGTTTACTGTAACGGGACTCCACCTCCTCAAAACGCAGAGCGATGTGGGGTTGCGCTTCTCCAAACGTTTTTTTGCGCTGTTATTGCCGAAGACAGGGCGATAGCAAACCTAGACTTTCAAACCTAGACTCTTCAATCCTAGACTCTTCTAACCTAGACTCTTCTAACCTAGACTCTTCTAACCTAGACTCTTCAAACCTAGACTCTTCAAACCTAGACTCTTCAATCCTAGACTCTTCAATCCTAGACTCTTCTAACCTAGACTCTTCTAACCTAGACTCTTCAAACCTAGACTCTTAAAACCTAGACTCTTCAAACCTAGACTCTTCAATCCTAGACTCTTCTAACCTAGACTCTTCTAACCTAGACTCTTCTAACTTATACTCTTCTAAGCATCAACAAAGGGCTCTCACTAACTTTCAAAGGTTGTAAACTTATTTCCATTCGGCAGTAGGTGTCGTTTGTCATCACCAAAATGAAAACCTTGTTTCTGTGTGTGTGTGTGTGTGTGTGTGTGTGTGTGTGTGTGTGTGTGTGTGTGTGTGTGCGAGCGTGCGTGCGTGTAATCCTGCTTTTACCCCTTGATAAGTGCAAGCTTGTTTTCCGTTGGAACAATTTGAATGAAAAATAGATTTGAATGTTAAATTGCTAGCTGTTTCTGATTGGCTACTGTTAGTGTTTGTAATAATAATACATATTATTTAAAGCGCCTTTCATGACACCCAAGGTCACTTCACAACCAAAAAAGGACATTCAAATTATAGTCATCTTATAAAGGTGCTGAGGTTCACACCATGCAGCATGCCTTTTGATAATACCTAATTATAGTTTGAATGTTACATATCTAGTAGTTCTGATTGGCTGCTGTTATTTAATTTGAATGTCAAATGGTTGCATTTAAAAAAATATATATTTCTATTCACATGGCTTTTTTGATACCTGGGAAACTAATACATGTGTTGTTTGTCATTCAATGATTTGATTTATTGATTATTTTTAATAACAATAGTAACAACAATAATAGGCCTATATTAGGGCGTAATCATTAATATCCGGGGCAATTAGCCTACATAATATTTGATGGGGGGCGTTAGGGACCGGGATAATGGATAGGGGGGCGCTGGCACAAAAAAGGTTGAGAACCACTGATCTACATCATCACTAGGTTACTTCTTTACCAACTGCTTATCTTAGTTTACCAAACCCGTAGCGCATCGCTGCCTTGATTCCTTCATCTTTAACCATTTGACTCTGCATCTCTTCCAGTTTCTTCTTCTTCTCTGTGTCTCCTTTCTCCTTCATCTTCTCAATCAGGAAGTCCAAGTGGACATGAGTGGACAGTGAATTAACATTCAGGGCGATCTGCTTCAGTTTGACAACATGCTGAAAGGACTCCTCCAACCACTGATCTTTTTCTTTCTGAAGTTCATCCATGTTGTTCTCAAGAGTTTCCAAAAGTCTCGACTTTATCTCACCTCCTGCCAACAACCGATCTTTTTCTTTCTGAAGTTCTTTGATGTTTTTTTGAAGAGTTTCAAAAAGGCTTGACTTGTCCTCCTCTCCTGCTTTGATCTTTTCATACTTCTCCTTCATTTCTTTCAGGGTCTTCTGAACTTTCCTTGTCTTGGTCACATAGATCCAGGGGGTTTTGACATGACTTGATTCATCTGAACACTTACCCGCACAGTTAATGCACTGTTCTTCCTTCACATGAACTGATACAGGACACTTCCCGGTACAGACAGTGCAGCGGCCATCTTTTATGACCTCACAGTGTTTTGGATACCAGGCCAGTGTGCATGGATAGTGACAGTTCTCCTCACAGACAGTACAGCAGACAGCTCCTCCATAATTTAACCCAAGTGCCCACCACCTCCTCTCTCTGCCGACTTTTTGTTTAACTTTGTAGGGCTCATCAACTTCTACAGTGAACTTCTCATTGTTCTTCATCTCTTCTTCATGTTTCTTCAGAGCTTCCTGAGTCTGTTGAATTTCTGTCTGTTTTAGATCAATCAACTTGATTCTGTCCTGCAGGTTGTTGATGCAGGCTGTCAGTCTGGTTTGGTATTTCATAACTTCAATAGTTGTCATCAGGCTTTGAGGGGATTGTTTGGTCAGGAAATCAGCAAACTGACTTATTTGGTCCATTGTTAAGTCCCATGCACTTTTTAGAGCAACATTATTTTTCTTTGTTTTCTGTATTGTCTGGCGGTTGTTGAACATAAAATGAACAGTATCACCATCTTCATCTTTGGCACATTTAATGTTTGCCTCCTTGAGAGCTTTCAGAACATTTTCAGCTGTCACACCATCTGAGTGTGTGATGAGGGCGACAATGTTCTTCTCCATGTTTTTTCCAAACGGAGAGATCACTGAATCAAAGATGTACCTCAGTCGGTCACTCAGGCGATTCTCACTCCCTTTCATCACCAGACCCACTGCATTAATCTCATGAACTCCATCTTCTGACTGGAACAAGTCTAATAATCTTTGCCTGATGATGTCATCATATTCGATCCCTCTGATGTCTCCATATCCAGGAGTATCGATGATGGTCAGAGAGTAGGGCAGAGGTTTACCTTCAAAACCAAAGATCTGGTACACCATCACATCTGATGTCTGACTTTCTGATTGACTTCTCTTCTCGTCTTCTACGATCTGAAACCAGACATCATCCTCCCACTTCACTCCCATGGCGTAGTTGACCAGAGCGTTGATCAGAGTAGATTTTCCTGCTCCTGTTTCACCAACAAGTAAGATGGTTTTGTTTTGCTTGTTTGGATTTTTTTCACCAAGAGTCATTCTAGTCAGAGTTCCAATGTTCTCTTTCTTTGGTTTCAGCTGGTAGACAGCAGGACATCCTAATTGGATAAGAACTTTGTTGTGGATGTAGTCATACTTGGATGATGTGTTCCTGTAGAAAAGTAAAGACCAGAGCTAAACAATGAAATTAAATAATATCACTCCACCTACTGGGGCCAAACTATTTTAACTGGTGAATGCTCAAAATATGAAACTATCTATAAACTAAGCACTTACACATCATCAGATATTATGTCATCATTCAAAATAATATTAGAACTAAAAGATATAGTTAAATAAAGTCTAAATTGAAACACATGTACTCTGACACTGACATGTTAGAGACTGTTTAATAAAACAGTGCTAGTAATATAATGATGTAATAATGTAGTAATGCAAGTGACCATAACATACATTTGATATTGAAACTATTATTTAAAAATATATCTGGTCTGGTTCTTGCTGTAATCTGGAGAATTTCTTTTAAATAAAGTTTTGTTAAGTCCCTATAAATCACTTAAGGAAGTAATTATGCTAATTTAGTCTACAGTCCACTGATTAAAGTATTGCAATATTTATATATTGGCAGTATCATGAACTGGGTGTCTGGCCTCAACATCTCTTGGAGAAAAAAAACTCCATTGTATTCACAATAAAAATGGATTTATTCACACAATTGTGAAAACCTGAAGCTCACTTATAAACAATAATATTCCAGACCATAAAATGTAAATATAATGTATAAATATAAACTTTCAGCACAATTACATTGTTTTAACTCAAATAGAAATTCTAAATCAACCAGAACTGAAATCTTAAGGATTGTCACCTGGGGTGATATTAGCCCTTTTTTTAGGGGTGCAGAAGTACCCCTAAACTTGATCCCTACAGCTCTAAATATATAATTGATAAAAATGTCTGTGTTAATCTATTGTAAACTTAGAAGTTTGGCTTTAGAAATATCAAAGCATCGTGAAACTAAACCAAGAGTCTAGACGCCTAGATCAATCAGAAATATTTCTGAGCCATTTTCAGAAAAAAAGTGCTCTAAAAAAAGTTCTAATTTTCAAAAGTTATTGATGCTGTATTTTGGAAATGTCTGCTTTTTCGTATATAAATATCTGATTTCATTTGTAATACCACCTGACCTTTAACAGCCTTGTGGCTCAGCATTAAAGTAAGTTTTCTCTGAATGTAACAATTCAGTGTTCCCTCTATCACGATTGTCCAAAATGATTTTAAAATGCAAAATGGCACAGAAGACCATTAAAAAACTACATTAAAAGTCTACCAGGCACTCCTAAAGCTCTGATCCTAGGATCGCCCCTGATTGCCACTTAAGTAAAAAACAGACCTGATTTGATTTGTTTAGTTAGTTCTCTGAATGTACGAAGGTTTTAGCTCAAACATGTGCAAAATAATACAATAAAAGCTAAGAATACAAAAACAATATTAACTTAAAATATCCAAAAGGAATAGGAAGGATAACTCTATTTAATCCCCTTTAATCCTTCCCCTACTCCACTACTCATTAACGATCATCAGAACGGCTTCATATTTATATCATATCCTATCTAATCATATGCTTTACATATGTATATACCCACACACAAAAAAGAAAACATACATTTATACATATGTATTTATTCACCATAGAACAAATTGTAAATAATTGTGCTGTTTGAAAATGAACCAGATCAGTGAATATCAATGTTTTGATTTGAAGAATAATGAACGTGTGTGATCCCTAAAAATGGTATAGAGCTCAACAGTGACCGCCCACTTTTTAAATGGCTCTGATGTGTGTGTATCTGTGTTTTAACCCTGGAACCAAGACAACCAGCTACGAGAGGAATCAGGAGCATCAAACATTTTATTTGGCACGTTTCTTATTTTTCATATTTATATCATATCCTATCTAAACATATGCTTTACATATGTATATACCCACACACAAAAAAGAAAACATACATTTATACATATGTATTTATTCACCATAGAACAAATTGTAAATAATTGTGCTGTTTGAAAATGAACCAGATCAGTGAATATCAATGTTTTTGATTTGAAGAATAATGAACGTGTGTGATCCCTAAAAATGGTATAGAGCTCAACAGTGACCGCCCACTTTTTAAATGGCTCTGATGTGTGTGTATCTGTGTTTTAACCCTGGAACCAAGACAACCAGCTACGAGAGGAATCAGGAGCATCAAACATTTTATTTGGCACGTTTCTTATTTTTTTTTAAACTGAAGAATTGTCAAAGGAAGCTCAACAGTGACCGCCTACTTTTTAAACGGCTCTGATGTTCAGTGTTGTAATGTAATGGAGTACAAATACTTTGTTACTGTACTTAAGTAGAAATTTCACGTAGGCCTATCTGTACTTTACTTAAATTTATGTCAACTTTCACTTTTACTTCACTACATTTCCTAGATAAAATGTATACTTTTACTCCGTTATATTTCCACTAAGCATCTTCATTACTCGTTACTAAAAAATAAAATTAGAAGAAATGTGTGCAACTGCAATAAGGGAGGTTTGGCGAATCACTGCTCCTAGATTGCATTACGCACGCTCCATACGCCATGTCTCTATTTCAGCTTGTTTGTTGCTAAAGGAGGAGGAGGACGCACAACTGAAAACGCCATTAGTGATGGGATAACCGACTCTTTTACGGGAGTCGGTTCAACCGGACGGTCGTTGGTTGGCCTACCGAGTTAATAGATTCGGGGGGGGATCGCGTTTAACTTTACATAACATTATGTGTATTTGTATGTGATATAATACTTTCCCCTTGGTAATGTAGCATATGAATTTCCATGAACACAATTCTAAAATGCACGAGACATAAAGGCTTCTGCTATCGGTTGATAACTCTAACTTGCCGAGAACCTAGACACCCGTTTGATTACATGACTCATGCATTAGCCACGGTTACGGTCTCGTTCAGTAGCCTGGTGCACAATGGTGACAGACCTACCTATCACGTAACAAACAGTTAACTTAACATTACTCCTAAGATAACATGACGTGCATTTGTATGTGATATCCATCGATAATGTAGTCTATGAATTTGTATGTACACAATCATCTAAGATGCAGGAGAAATAAAGGCTTCTGATATCAGTTGATAACTCAAATGTGCCGAGAACCTAGACACCCGTTTGAATATAGACTCATGCAGTACCCTTGGTTACGGTCCTTACGGTCTCGTTCAGTAGCCTGGTGCGCGGTCTCCTTGTGATAGCCTAGCCTAGCTACAACGTAGCAACATTCACTTCTCTAACATTTAACTTAACATAACTACCAAAATAACATGACTTGTATTTGTATGTGATGTACTGTACTTCCGCATTGATAATGCGTGAATTGCCATGAACACAATCCTAGAAAGATGCACCAGAAACAAGGCTCGGTTAATAACTCAAACTTGCTGAGAACCAAGACACCGCTTGATTACATTAGACTTCGAGCGGGCCGGTTACCGCGGTTACATTAGACTCTAGCGCGGCGCGGTTGCACGGTTACATTAGACTCGAGCGGCCGGCAGGTCGCGCGGTTACGATAGACTCTAGCGGCGGGCAGGTCGCACGGTTACATTAGACTCTAGCGGCCGGCAGGTTGCACGGTTACATTAGACTCTAGCGGCCGGCAGGTTGCACGGTTACATTAGACTCTAGTGGCCGGCACGTTGCACGGTTACATTAGACTCTAGCGGCCGGCACCTTGCACGGTTACATTAGACTCTAGCGGCCGGCAGGTTGCACGGTTACATTAGACTCGAGCGGCCGGCAGGTTGCACGGTTACATTAGACTCTAGCGGCCGGCAGGTTGCACGGTTACATTAGACTCTAGCGGCCGGCACGTTGAACAGTTACATTAGACTCTAGTGGCCGGCAGGTTGCACGGTTACATTAGACTCGAGCGGCCGGCAGGTTGCACGGTTACATTAGACTCGAGCGGCCGGCAGGTTGCACGGTTACATTAGACTCGAGCGGCCGGCAGGTTGCACGGTTACATTAGACTCGAGCGGCCGGCAGGTTGCACGGTTACATTAGACTCGAGCGGCCGGCAGGTTGCACGGTTACATTAGACTCGAGCGGCCGCAGGTCGCAGCGGTTAATAGACTCTAGGACGCGCGGACGCTGCAGGTGTACGGTTACATTAGACTCTAGCGGCCGGCAGGTTGCACGGTTACATTAGACACTAGCGGCCGGCACGTTGCACGGTTACATTAGACTCTAGCGGCCGGCACCTTGCACGGTTACATTAGACTCTAGCGGCCGGCCTGTTAAGTCACATTCGGTCTCGTTAGTCATAGGGTCTAGGCATTAGGGCATTAGTAGCTAATTTCCTGATTGATTCTACCACCACCACTCCAGTCCAGTGGAGGCGCTAATGAGCTAGATACTACACAAACAGTAGCAGAAGAATACCAGCTACAGCCAACCATTGACATATATATAATGCCAACAGCACGAATGAAGTAAAAGAAAAAAACAGGAGTGAGTCGGTTCATTAACGTATGACACTCGATTGTCCCGGCTCAGTGACACGAGTCGAGTTAATTAACCGGCTCTTCGGTCAGTTCGTCAACACTAACCGCCATGGAAGCACGAGCACCTCTGGAGGACCTCCCTTTATCGTAGACCACCAGGCTCGACATAAGCAATGGCCCGATGTAAAAACGTATGTCGGGCTGGTTGCAGCCACAGTCACTGGTGTGTGCGTTACTTCACGCAGCACATGTAGCCTACTGAATGGAAACGTTACCGAGGATTATTTACCGCCGATGGCACAGATGAACTAACGCTACACTCGTTACTGTAAGTAGGTAGCCTACAATAAAACCTCCATGATTAAAGAGTCAATATTTATGAATAACCCACGTACCTGTTCTACAGGCAGAAACACGTAGAAACTATATTTCAGTCTGCGCTGTCCACTCTCGTCCACCGCGCTGTGCAAACACAGCTCTACTCTGAAAATAGTGACTTCACAAACGAGCTAAAATGAAAGATGTCATTTTGTAGTCTGTTTGTCTTAATATCACAGATTCATGTCCCCCAGGTATTGATCCTGATAGCACTATACAAGTGGATGAATCTGAAAACGTTTTCTGTAGGATAACATGTAGTACTAGTATTATTCCAGTAACGTGTAGTACTAGTACTATTCCAGTAACATGTAGTACTAGTACTATTCCAATTATAATCAACAACAGACCACACAAAGTGGTGAATAGAGGGGCAATACTTAACAACCTAATTGGAATTAAAACTACCAATGCAATGATAGAAAAGGATAGGAAAATGAGATGTGGATTACTAAATAGCAGATCTCTGTCTTCTAAAGCAGTACTAGCAAATTAATTGATATCTGATAATCAAATTGATCTATTCTGTCTTACTGAAACCTGGCTGGGCCATGAAGAATATGTTAGTCTAAATGAAGCGACTCCTCCCAGTCATATTAATTCTCAAATTCCTAGAGGCTCAGGCCGAGGAGGGGGAGTTGCAGCCATATTTGATTCAAGCCTGTTAATTAACCCTAAACCCAAACTACATTATAACTCTTTTGAAAGCCTTCTTCTTAATCTTCAACATCCAACACGGAAATCAGAACAGCCAATTATATTTGTTGTTGTCTACCGAGCTCCTGGTCCGTATTCTGAATTTTTATCTGAATTCTCAGAGTTTTTATCATGTGTAGTGCTTAAATCAGACTTATTGTAGGTGATTTTAATATCCATGTGGACGTTGACAGCAATAGCCTTACTACTGCTTTCAACTCATTACTGGATTCAATCGGTTTCAGTCAGAGTGTGCACAAGGCGACGCACTGTTTTAACCACACCCTCGACCTTGTGCTGGCATATGGTATTGAAATTAAGGATTTAATAATATTTCCGCAGAATCTGGTATTATCAGATCATTTTTTAATTACTTTTGAATTCTTGCTACCTGACCATACTAAACCAGATAATAGCTTCTACACTAGATGCCTATCTGACAGTGCTGTAGCTAAATTTAAGGAAGATATTCCAACAGCATTCCACTCTATGTCGTGCCTTAACATAACAGAGGACCTCTATGTTAACCTCAGTCCCTCTCAAATTGATACATTTGTAGACGGTGCTACGACTTGCCTACGGACGACCTTAGACTCTGTCGCTCCTCTTAAAAAGAGGACGATAAAGCGAAGGAAAACAGCTCCTTGGTATAACTCCCAAACTCGCAAATTAAAACAAATCTCGCGAAACCTCGAAAGTAAGTGGCGCTCCACCAAAGTGGAAGAATCCCGCTTGGTTTGGCAAGAAAGTCTCAAAACCTATAGGAAGGCCCTAAGAAAGGCCAGATAAGACTATTACTCTTCACTAATAGAAGAAAATAAGAACAACCCAAGGTTCCTTTTCAGCACTGTAGCCAGGCTGACAGATAGTCACAGCTCTACTGAGCCATCTATTCCTCTAGCTCTGAGTAGTGATGACTTCATGACCTTCTTTAATGATAAAATTATAACAATTAGAGATAAAATTCATCACCTTTTGCCCTTAACTTCTAACAGTTCCTCTTTAAATGCAGGACCGCTAGAAAGAACGACTAGTCCCGACATATACTTAGACTGCTTTTATCCTATAGACCTTCAACAATTAATGTTAAAGATATCCTCAGCTAAGCCAACTACCTGTCTCTTAGACCCCATCCCAACGAGGCTACTCAAAGAAGCGTTACCTGTGGATAACACTTCATTACTAGATATGATCAATATGTCTCTATTAACAGGTTATGTACCGCAGTCATTTAAAATTGCTGTGATAAAACCTCTTCTGAAAAAACCCACCCTAGATCCTGAGGTCTTAGCAAACTATAGACCTATATCTAACCTTCCCTTTCTATCCAAGATCCTTGAGAAAGTGGTTGCTAATCAGTTATGTGATTTTCTATACAGCAACAGTTTATTTGATGATTTTCAATCAGGATTTAGAAAGAATCATAGCACAGAGACGGCACTTGTGAAAATTACTAACGACCTTCTAACAGCTCCAGACAAAGGACTTGTCTCCATACTTGTTCTACTAGATCTTAGTGCTGCATTTGACACTATTGACCATACCATCCTGTTACAGAGACTGGAACACTTACTTGGCATAAAAGGAATCGCACTAAGCTGGTTTAAGTCCTATTTCTCTGAGCGATCCCAATTTGTTAATGTTCACGATAAACCCTCCAAGCACGCTAAAGTTAGCCATGGTGTTCCTCAAGGCTCAGTGCTTGGACCAATTCTATTTTCCTTATATATGCTTCCTCTAGGTAATATTATTAGGAAACACTCAATTAACTATCACTGTTACGCAGACGATACCCAATTATATCTGTCAATTAAGCCAGATGAAAGTGGTCAGTTAGCAAGAATTCAAACGTGTATTGAGGATATAAAATCCTGGATGACCCACAATTTCCTGATGTTAAACTCAGACAAAACTGAAGTTATTGTGATAGGACCAACGCACCACCGAACTTCGTTTTCGAAAGATATAGTTACTCTGGAT
Source organism: Perca fluviatilis (assembly GCF_010015445.1). Classification (NCBI taxonomy): domain Eukaryota; kingdom Metazoa; phylum Chordata; class Actinopteri; order Perciformes; family Percidae; genus Perca; species Perca fluviatilis. Next base: position 33,939,983 of record NC_053128.1, on the reverse strand, counting down.
GGTATTGCCCTGGCCTCCAGCACTGCTGTCAGAAATTTGGGAGTTATTTTTGATTAGGATATATCCTTCAACGCCCACTTAAAACAAACCTCAAGAATAGCCTTTTTCCATCTTCGTAACATTGCAAAAATTAGGAATATCCTGTCTCAAAACGATGCTGAAAAACTAGTCCATGCATTCGTTACTTCTAGACTAGATTACTGCAATTTCTTATTATCAGGTTGCCCAAATAAGTCCCTTAAGACTCTCCAGCTGATCCAGAATGCTGCAGCACGTGTTCTGACAAGAACTAAGAGAAGAGATCATATTTCTCCTGTATTAGCTTCTCTGCACTGGCTTCCAGTGAAATCTAGGATCGAATTTAAAATCCTCCTCCTGACTTACAAAGCTCTAAATGGTCAAGCACCATCATACTTAGAAGAGCTCTTAGTAACGTATTGTCCCACTACAGCACTGCGCTCCCGGAATGCGGGGCTACTTGTGGTTCCTAGAGTCTCTGGAAGTAGACTGGGGGCCAGGGCCTTCATCTATCAGGCTCCGCTTTTGTGGAACCAGCTCCCACTCTGGGTTCGAGGGGCAGACACCGTCGCCACATTTAAGAGTAAACTAAAAACCCTCCTCTTTGATAAAGCTTATAGTTAAGGAACGAGGAGTTGAAGGGTCCACCTAACCTGTCCCAGAATTGCTTGTTACTAACCTAGCTCTGGGGAGTTTACTCCCCGGAGTCCTTATGTTTCTTCTTCGCAGAGCTATGCTCTGCGATTTTCTGCAATTCCCGGCCGTGTCCTGCTGCGTCCTGCTGCATCCGCCGCATCCACCCATGCTCTGCAGCACCACGTTACATCCCGCAACGCCCTGCTGTGATGTTCCTATGCACAGAGTAGTCAGGATCCGGTATAGGGGACTGCACTACTCAGTATGACACAAGGTGCCCTGCTATGACATGAACTTCCACGATAACCTTCAAAGTCACTGTTATCTCTAATGTGACTATTATCGCCACTTCATCACACCCCCAACCGGCCCGTCAGACACCGCCTACCAAGAGTCTGGGTCTGCCGAGGTTTCTTCCTAAAAGGGAGTTTTTCCTTGCCACTGTCGCAATAACGACTGAAATAATGCTTGCTCTTGAGGGAATTACTGTAATTGTTGGGGTTTTGGAAATCATAGAGTATGGTCTAGACCTACTCTATATGTAAAGTGTCTCAAGATAACTATTGTTATGAATTGATACTATAAATAAAAATTGAATTGAATTGAATTAATTTGCAACCAATCTTGAACTTTGAACAAACTCTTGTAAACTAGCTGCTGTCTAAACGAGCCATCCTCTCTGCTGGAGCGGTAAACCTATGGAGGTATTTTAAGACCAAAACAAATACATGTGGCTACTTAATATGCACGTGAATGATGCCGCGTTCTTCATTCTTGACGATGTTGCCGGTTATTTAGCAACAGAATTGTCTTATTTCAAATTAGGCATACAGGACTAATCTGATATCATTTTCTAGTTAAGTAGCCTATCTAGTTATCATTATGGATTTTCCATGTTTTTAGGGGTTTGCTTACACTAATACATGTGAATAAATATAGCATTAATTTAGTAAGAAAGTGAAAATATCAAACAAGATGATGCGTATTAGGTATAATTTTATTTTCTTTATTTGAAAGTCCGGCCCCTGGAGTGTCTGCTTAAAAAAATTCTGTCCCTTGGAAAAATGTAGTTGATGACCCCTGGTCTAGCTTTGCTGCTAATGGCACAACATCCAGTGGCAGTGGCAAGCTGGGTATTAATATATTAATTTATATATTTATAGCTGGGTATTAATATATTAATTTATATATTTATAGTTGGGTTAGAACCATTTTCTAAAGCATAGGTACGGCGTATATTTTCCCGCTTTTTTGTCCTTTTCCAATCACACCTCTGATATTTCTTTCAGGGCCAGTAAAAATGTAGAAGGGGCCAGCAAAACTTTTTTTTATGTTGAGCCCTGCGACCACCCTGACTATAGTGGTGAACTCGGTGAACAGGGTAGTGGTGAAGATAACGTCATACACCCGTGTTGCAAGAAATGTTTCTGTACATTGATGTCAGCTCTAAAAATCTGCTGTTTGTTCTTTGAACTTAAGATAATTGTGCCTGAAAAGTCAGAGAAAAGAATGTGATTTTGATTTGATGAGTGAGATTAAGAAGATATGGGAACCCTGAATATGCTTTATGCTTTACTATAAGAAAGCCACAATGAAAGTTCTAACCACTTGCTTTAAAAAAAAGTGCTCTAAATGCTCTAAAAAGTACATTTAATATCAGAAAATTACTTTTGATACTTAAGTACAGTATATATCAGATACTTTAAGACTTTTACTTAAGTAATATTATAAAAGGTAACTTTCACTTCTACCGAAGTCTTTTTCTAGTACGATACTTGTACTTTTACTCAAGTATTGCTTTCTAGTACATATTACAACATTGCTGATGTTTCATTAAATGTTGATATAAAGAGTTTTAACCCTGCAACCAAGACAACCAGCTACGAGAGGAATCAGGACCAGAAGACATTTAATTTGGCAAATTTATTATTTTTTGGATATTGAAGAAACGTCAAAGGAACAAGACTATGTACAGAAACTATCACAGACTTCAGTGGTATCAGCTCGCTCTAGCTGTTTGCAGGTTCTGCAAACATTTTGGTAACCGTGAGTTGGACCAATCACAGACGTCGTTAGGCTTAGGATTGAGGGTAGTGTAGTACTTCTCCACAAGATTATGAATAAAATAAAAAAACAAATGATTGATTTTATACAGATTTATGTCTTCTACCAGAGCAGAAACTTTGTTTCACATCTTCAGAGCTCGGGGTCGGTCTACCTCAGACTGTCTCTAGACTTTATCTCTGATAATCTAATCTAATAAGTCAATCAATCAATCAATCAATCAATCAATCAATCAATCAATCAATCAATCAATCAGTCAATGATATTGTTAATTCCAGAACCACACTGTTGACCTCTATTATGAATTATTCTCATGGCTCTTTTTTGCAATATAGATAGTTGACATATACTGTATAAGTATCGCCACCAACGTCTCTTATGTAGTGACTTGTCTCATCATGTAGTAAAATGTGGTCCAGCAGTGTTTAATACTAAAACTGTGCTGTTTTAGCAAGTAATACTCACGTTGCCATGGTAACGGCTTCCCAGGAGTTGAGGATGGAGCACCTTGTGAGTTTTCTGGAAGAACAAGTCAGAGATCAACCACAGTGAGTTTAATATGTGGGGGTCAGGGGCTCTAAACTAGATCAGTTACATTCCTGCTTTATGACATCACTTTAATCAGAGTTAATCACTTCTTGAGAGAGAATCCATAACATACAGTTTATCTCTTTAGTGATGTTTTCACAGAGCAAAATATAGACTTAAACTGGCTGGCTGATCCTTTACAAAGATAATGTTTCAAAAGTATGAATTACTTTAATCTAAAATTGAGTCATCTATCAAGTTCAAACACAAAGCAGAGGTAAAATCAGAGGTGTTTGTATGTGGAAACTTCTCTCTAGACTCCATCTTTAGAAACTTTCACATTATGGCCATTTATCAAATGGAATTAACACTTTATTACTTTTTCTTTCCTAGGAAAACATTTGAAAGGTCATTTGCTGTAACAAACAGGAAGACAGACTGATTCAGAACCATCCAACCTGTGATCCATACCTGTGTTTTTAAAAGTCCTGGTCACCACGACCCCGACGGTCCAGAGAAGTAGATCTGAAGTTCCTGAAGCTCGGTGACGTGGTGACTACGGACACTGGAAGAAAGAAAATAAATTGTAGGAATTTAAGGTAGTATGTTATTAGTTATGATAAATACATTTTCCTCATGCATATATATATATATATATATATATATACATACTGTATATATATATATATATATATATATATATATATATATATATATATATATATATATATATATATATATATACAGTACAGGCCAAAAGTTTGGACACACCTTCTCATTCAATGTGTTTGTTTATTTTCATGACTATTTACATTGTAGATTCTCACTGAAGGCATCAAAACTATGAATGAACACATAAGGAATTATGTACTTAATAAAATGTGAAATAACTGAAAACATGTCTTATATTTTAGATTCCTCAAAGTAGCCACCCTTTGCTTTTTTGATAACTCTGCAAACCCTTGGTGTTCTCTCAATGAGCTTCATGAGGTAGTCACCTGAAATGGTTTTACCTTCACAGGTGGGCCTTGTCAGGGTTCATTAGTGGAATTATTTCCCTTATTAATAAAAAAGCAAAGGGTGGCTACTTTGAAGAATCTTAAATATAAGACATATTTTCAGTTATTTCACTTTTAAATACATAATTTCATATGTGTTCATTCATAGTTTTGATGCCTCCAACAATCAGTGAAGAATCTACAAAAAAAAAAAAAAAATATATATATATATATATATATATATATATATATATATATATATATATCCATCCATCCATCGTCAACCACTCATCCCGGCACAGGGTCGGTGGGGGCTGGAGCCAATCCCAGCATACGTGAGGCGGAGTACACCCTGGACAGGTCGCCAGTCCATCGCAGGGCCACACATAGACAAACAACCACTCACTCACACATGCACACCTACGGACAATTTAGGGACACCAATAAACCTAGCCCGCATGTCTTTGGTCGGCGGGAGGAAGCCGGAGTACCCGGAGAGAACCCACACAGACACGGGGAGAACATGCAAACTCCACACAGAAAGGCCGGGCCAACCGGGGTACGAACCCACAACCTTCTTGCTGTGAGGCGACAGTGCTAACCACCGCACCACCGCACCACCGTGTCCCCTATATATATATATATATATATATATATATATATATAATATATATACAGTGCCCTCCACAATTACTGGCACCCCTGTTTAAGATGGGGTCATGGACTTCTAAAAATTCTCCTTTTTTTTAAACAACATAGAACTCAAATGCAAAAAAAAAGAAAAATCCAACCTTTTATTTAAGTACATTATTTTGGTGGTAAAAAAAAATCACACATTTAGAAAAAAAAACTTGAAATCATGCGTCCCACAATTATTGGAACCCCTAACAATTCCGCTGAAAAATGTAATTGATTTTTTTTTTTATATATTTTTCTGTAGTTGCTAAAGTTGGTCAGGGTATCTAGGAACTTTGAAATAGTAATTCATTACTTCCTGTTTCCCTGGAGTATAAATATGACGTGACACAGAGTCCTAATTCTCTTACCCATTTGTCAACATGGCAAAGACAAGAGAACACACAATTCAAGTAAGGCAGATGTGTGTCGACCTTCATAAGTCAGGAAATGGCTACAAGAAAATAGCCACTGGCCTTAACTTGCCCGTATCTACAGTCAGAGGAATCATTAAGACGTTTAAAACAACTGGAACAGTGACAAACAAGGCTGGAAGAGGTCCCAAGTTTATCATGCCACAACGCACAGTGAGGATGGTAAGATAAGTAAAAAAAAGTCCTAAACTCACTGTCACAGAATTGCATCAAAGAGTGGCATCTTGGGGTCACGAAGTCTCAAAAAAAACCATCAGACGCTCTCTACATGCCAACAAGCTGTTTGGGAGGCATGCAAGGAAAAAGCCTTTTCTCACTAACACTCACAAACGTAAACGTCTGGAGTTTGCTAAGCGGCACTGGGACTTCAACTGGGATCGTGTGCTTTGGTCAGATGAGACTAAGATTGAGCTTTTTGGCAACAAACACTCTAAGTGGGTCTGGCGTAAAACAAAAGATGAGTATGCCGAAAAGCACCTTCACCACCATGAAGTATGGTGGAGGATCTGTGATGCTTTGGGGCTGTTTCTCTTCCAAAGCCCTGGGAACCTTGTTAGGGTGCATGGCATTATGAATGCTTTGAACTACTAGGACATTTTAAATAAAAACCTGATGGCCTCTGCCAGAAAGCTGAAGATGGTTCGTCACTGGGTCTTTCAGCAGGATAATGATCATAAACATGTGGCAAAATCTACACAACAATGGTTCAGCAGTCACAAACTCAAGGTCCTCCCATGGCCATCTCAGTCCCCAGACCTCAACCCAATCGAAAACCTGTGGGGTGAGCTAAAGAGGAGAGTGCATGAGAGAGGACCCAGGACTCTGGATGATCTAGAAAGATTGTGCAAAGAAGAATGGTCAAAGATCCCTCTCTCTGTGTTCTCCAATCTTGTGAAATGTTATAGAAGGAGATTAAGTGCTGTCTTGTTGGCAAAAGGGGGTTGTACAAAGTATAAACATCAGGGGTGCCAATAATTGTGGGACACATGATTTAAAGTTTTCTTTTTCTAAATGCAATTTTTGTTTTTTACCACCAAAGTAATGTACTTAAATAAAAGGTTGGATTTTTCTCTTTTTTTGCATTTGAGTTCTATGTTGTTTAAAAAAAAGGAGAATTTTTAGAAGTCCATGACCCCATCTTAAACAGGGGTGCCAGTAATTGTGGAGGGCACTGTATATGGTATTACCTCCTGATCTGATCATTTTAAAGTGTTTCCAGTTGTAAAGTGCTCTTACCTGTGTTGTTGCTCTGTGATGCTGAGGAGGCAGAGAGAGAAGAGAACAGTTCATACGGTATATCAGTAGAGAGGGAGGAGGACCATCTGGGGTCACATGATTTAAGAGAAACAGTTTGACTTCAAATCATCAGTAAACGGGAAGGGAGAGAGGACCCTCTGTGGTCACAGAGATGGAGTAACATCATAGACTGCTGTGAAGGATTTTTTTAAGATTTTCATGTCACGTGATTTCATAGAAACAGTTTGACTTCAAATCATCAGTTTAACCAGAAGGGAAGTGAGGGAGGGGTTATCGTTAGAAGACTTTTATTGATCACCTGAGACAAAGCAGCAAATAAAAGTAAAATAATTAATAATTCTAAGTGTTGTAGAAATAATAGCATTACATACTGACTGTTAATGCTTAAAGCTGCAGATGTCAGATAGGAATGACAGTTTAAGGGTGTTGTGGTTGTTACTAAAGAAGCTGTGTGCATCTCATTAAGGAAGTGGTTAGAAGAACTCAGGGTTAACTCTGATGCACAAAAGGTTAAGCTTAGGTCTTTGAATATAGAATAAGCCTTATATGGTAGAAAGAAGCATTTACCATTTGTTGATCATGTTGTGTTGGATCGATTGATATTAACTAAGTTAGATAGTGACGAGTGTGTACATGAGTGTGTGTTGTTGTCATAGAATGGATCTGGTACTACGCCTAGACTTCAGATTAGTTTTCACTAATCTGAAACAGTGTTTTTAAGAATCTTTAGCCTCTCTAGGATAATTTAGACTCCTTGTCTAATGTGGTCTACATATGAAAAAATCTGTGAAATCTCCCTTTATTGCATTCTCATGAAGACAATAAAGCTTTCACAAATCTAAAAATGTGTTTTACACATAATTAATAATTCACCTTAACGACTAACTTTTAATACAGTCAGAGGTTCAGTCACTCATCAATCTAATTTATGTTTCCCTGCTGAATCGGACGCTGTGAGTCGGAGGCCAACTTCAGCGTCATAAACAATACAAACATAAGACAACAGGAAGTTCTGACAAGCAAAAAAACAATTTATAACCTGAAGAAACATACAATAAAGTCTCTAGAGAGCATTATTCACAGCTATGAAAATAGAAAGTAAAGAGCCAGAGAGTTAATAAATATGTAACATGGTTCATATATAATCCTTCCATAACTAATCTAGTGTGTGTGATATGTGGAGAGTTAATAAATATGTAACATGGTTCATATATAATCCTTCCATAACTAATCTAGTGTGTGTGATATGTGGAGAGTTAATAAATATGTAACATGGTTCATATATAATCCTTCCATAACTAATCTAGTGTTTGTGATATGTGGAGAGTTAATAAATATGTAACATGGTTCATATATAATCCTTCCATAACTAATCTAGTGTTTGTGACACGTGGAGAGTTAAAGGAGAATTCCGGCCAATTTTTACGTTAGTCTTGATCGCTATAGCTACGCGAGAACTTTCGATAGAAAAAACCCCAACCCGAATCAGTGCAGGTAACACGGAGAAGCTGCAGCTACGTACTACAAGCGTCCCCTGAGCTAAAACGGCAGTGCTCGGGGCAAGTTTTAGAGTGCCTTTGTGCCTCTTAACAGACACAAAATGCAATTAAAGCTGCGAGCAGCGATGGACGGGCCCTCGCGCCTCGGCGCGCGTCGGGGTTACTGGCGGACACCGCTCCTTGCGACCGTGCATTTGCGTTGTGCTCAGACGCCGCAAATCGTCAACAATGAAAAGGGAACTCCCCGACGAGTTCAACGATACCTCACACAAGACTCTATGTCATACGGTTCATTAGCTGTGAAAGGGGGCGTGGCTAAAGCATAGGGGGCGGGTCAAACCATCACCAATTAAAAAGACAGTCTCTGCTGAGTTCATCGATACCACACACAAGACTCTACCTTAGATGGGTCAGCATGTATGGAAGGGGGCGTGGCTTGAACATAGGGGGCGGGCCAAACAATTACCAATGAAGAAGGAAGTCTCTGCTGAGGTCAATGATACCTCACACAAGGGTCTACATTAAACAGGTCATTAGTTATAAAAAGGGCGTGGCCTAAACATAGGGGGCGGGCCATACCATCAACAATGAAGATGGAAGTCTCTGCTGAGTTCAATGATAACTCACACCAGGGTATACCTTAAACGGTTGAAACGTTATGAAAGGGGGCATGGCCTAAACATAGGGGGCGGGCCAAACCATCACCAACGAATAAGGCAGTCTTTGCTGAGTTCAATGACATCTCACACAATACTCTACCTTAAACAGTTCAAATGTTATGAAAAGGGGCGTGGCCTAAGTAAGTGGGCGTGGTCATATTATAGGGGCCGGGTCAGTATCACATGTAGACCACACATTCTAAGTTTCATGTAAATCGAATGATGTTTGTCATATAAGGCACATTTCCTGTTGCCAGCGGGGGGCGCTATGACCAAAAGTCAATTTTGGCCTGTAGGTGTCCTCAGGCCTGGACCCTTGTCAATTGTGAGAAATTTCGGGCTGATACGACAACGTACACTGAAGTTACAACAACTTCTTTCTTCATCGCTAAACACTCAAAATGGCCGCCACACCACGCCCAGACCGTCTGACGAAAAGTTTTTCTTTTAATAACTTTTCATCGTTAAGGTGTTGGGATGGTACAGACCAAGTTTGAAGTCCATCGGATAAAATCTCTAGGAGGAGTTCGTTAAAGTATAGCACCTTGACTTTTAGGCCTACTTCCTGTTGCCACTAGGGGGCGCTATGACTTTAAGTAAATATCGGCCTTTACTTGTCCTCAGGGTTGGACTTTTATGAATCCTGAAAAGTTTCGAGGTAATCGGACAACGTACCTCGAAGTTACACCCACTTCCTGTTTGGCGAAACGACGCAAAATGGCCGCCCTGCCGGCACGCCCTATGACGAAAAGTTTTTTTCTTTAACAACTTTTCATCTTTAACATCTTAAGATGGCACAGACCGAGTTTGAAGTTGATCGGATGAAATCTCTAGGAGGAGTTCGTTAAAGTACGACATGTGGAATTGGCCAAAATCACACTAATTTTGAACTTTGAAATCAAAATGGCGGACTTCCTGTTGGGTTTAGGGTATGGCTCTAATGAAGGTTTTTGTACGTCTTGACATGTTACATAGGTGTACCAAGTTTCGTGAGTCTACGTTAAACGCACTGCAGGGGCTCAATTTTCTTAACTTTCTAGGGGGCGCTAGCGAGCCATTTTTGTGCTCCTATTCCCAAAACCCTTAAAATACGTAAACCTTCACCAGACTTGATGTGACAGCCAAATTTGAATATGCTAAGGCCCTCAAAAAGCCAATTCATTTGACGGGAAAAGAAAGAAAGAAAAAAAGAATAATTAAAGCGGCGAGCAGCGATGGACGGGCCCTCGCGCCTCTGCGCGCGTCGGGGTTACCGGCGGACGCCGCTCCTTGCGACCGATTTGCACGGCACTCAGACGCCGCAAACCGTCACCAACGAAAAGGGAACTCCCCGCCAAGTTCAACGATACCTCACACAAGACTCTACGTCATACGGTTCATTAGCTGTGAAAGGGGGCGTGGCTAAAGCATAGGGGGTGGGTCAAACCATCACCAATTAAAAATGAAGCCTCTGCTGAGATGAATGATACCTCACACAACACTCTACCTTAAATGGGTCAGCATGTATGAAAGGGGGCGTTGCTTAAACATAGGGAGCGGGCCAAACCATCACCAATGAAGAAGGATGTCTCTGCAGAGTTCATTGATACCTCACACAAGGGTATACATTAAATGGTTCAAATTGTATGAAAGGGGGCGGGGCTTAAGCATAGGGGGCGGGTCAAACCATCACCAAATAAAAATGAAGTCTCTGTTGAGTTCAATGACACCTCACACAAGATTCTACCTTAAACGGTTCAAATGTTATGAAAGGGGGCGTGGCCTGAGTAAGTGGGCGTGGTCATATTATAGGGGCTGGCTCAGGATCACATGTAGACCACACATTATAAGTTTTATGTCAATCGGATGATGTTTGTCATATAAGGGGCATTTCCTGTGGCCAGGGGGGGGCGCTATGACCAAAAGTCAATTTTGGCCTGTAGCTGTCCTCAGGCCTGGACCCTTGTCCATCGTGAGAAATTTCGGGCAGATACGACAACGTACACTCAAGTTACAACAACTTCTTTGTTCATCGCTAAACACTCAAAATGGCCGCCACGCCACGCCCACACCACACAAATTTGGTGAGTTTTTGAATATGTTAAGGCCCTCAAAAAGCCAATTCATTTGACGGGAAAAACAATAATAGAAAGAAAGAATTAAAGCTGCGAGCAGCGATGGACGGGCCCTCGCGCGCGTCGGGGTTACCGGCGGACGCCGCTTCTTGCGACCGTGCATTCGCGCGGCACTCAGACGCCGCAAACCGTCACCAATGAAAAGGGAACTCCCCGCCGAGTTCAACGATAGCTCACACAAGACTCTATGTCATACGGTTCATTAGCTGTGAAAGGGGGCGTGGCTAAAGCATAGGGGGCGGGTCCAACCATCACCAATTAAAAATGAAGTCTCTGCTGAGTTCAATGATACCTCACACAAGACTCTACCTTAAATGGGTCAGCATGTATGAATGCGGCGTGGCTTAAACATAGGGGGGCCCAAACCATCACCAATTAAAAATGAAGTCTCTGCTGAGTTCAATGATACCTCACACAAGTGTTTACATCAATCGGGCCATTAGTAATAAAAGGGGGCGTGGCTTGAACCTAGGGGGCGGGCCAAATCATCAACAATGAAGATGGAAGTCTCTGCTGAGTTCAATGATACCTCACACCAGGGTATACCTTAAACGGTTCAAATGGTATGAAAGCGGGCGTGGCCTGAGTAAGTGGGCATAATCATATTATTAACTTTGTAGGGGGCGCTAGCGAGCCATTTTTGTGCACCTATTCCCGAAACCCTTAAAATACGTACATTTTCACCAGACTTGATGCGACCGCCAAATTTGGTGAATTTTTGAATATATTAAGCCCCTCAAAAAGCCAATTCATTTGACGGGAAAATAATAGAAGAAAGAAAGAAGAAAGAAAGAAAGAATTAAAGCTGCAAGCAGCGATGATGGGCCCTCGCTTCTTGAATCGGGGGGTACTGGCAGACGCAACATCACATGTAGACCACACATTCTAAGTTTCATGTAAATCGGAATAACTTTTACCAAGATACAACCTGTGGAAAACTCCCTGTTGGACTGAGCTGACGTCACTCCTTGGACTCACGCATTTGCGCACATGTGCAACTTCGCCATTTCCTTTTGTAGTTCGCACAACATGAGTACAGCTGCTCCTAAAGTTGCCGTTACTTGTATAGCATTCTGTTGTGTTGCCGTGTGCGTTATTGAGAATGTCAGTGCACAATTTTATGTCCATGCTGGTGTTGCATGTATCTTTGTTTGTGTAATTAACATGACAGTATTTTTCTTTATTATAGTTCAGGATTGCATGCTTGTCTACTGTAATGCTAGGAACTTACTGCAAATATATCATTCAGAAACAATAGTTAATACTTTGATTCATCGATGTATTGTTGTCCATTAGTTAAATACAATCCTGCTGAGGATTAGATCAGCTGCTGCTCTCGCGATGCGTTGCTGGTTTAATTGTTGAAGTGCATTTCCCGTCCCATTCGCACCCGTTGGTCTATCACATGACTATTGTACCTGTATGTTGCTATTAGGTTCATTTGTGGTCTTAGAGCACCATCTAGTGGCAATAGATGTAACTGCATAATAACCTGTATTAATTACTACATTGGATCGTGTTAACTCCATAACTTGCGTACTGTTTTACTGTTTTTCAATATTCTTTTGATAACTTTTTGTCACGAGGATCCACCTAGTCTATATCCAAGTTTTCGTGCAGATTTGACTCACGGCCCAGGAGGAGTTAGACAAAGTATATTTCCCATATATCGCAATGTGAATAATTAATAAAATAAATTCTAACAGCGCCATCTAATGGCCGATTCACTCTAGATTTGGCATGGATGCTCAAGCCCCTATGCGGAACAACTGTGTCATTTTGGGTGGCAATCGGAATAAGTCTTGGTAAGATACGCAACTTCCTGTTTCGACAGCCACCTTCAGGAAGTTGGTCCTCTGTAACTTGCGCATTGTGTTAGCTATCAAAATTCTTTTGATAACTTTTTGTCAGGAGGGTCCTCAGAGTCTACGCGTAATTGTTTGTGCAGATGGGACTCGCGCTCTACGAGGAGACACCATATTTGGCACACAGCCTCATTGGCACATGAGGAACAACTGCATTAAGTTTTGTGTCCATTGGAATAGCCGTGTGCAAGATACAACAGTTCCTGTTTCGACACCCACGTACAGGAAGTTGGTCCTCTGTAATTCTTTTGATAACTTTTTGTCAAAAGGGTCCTCCGAGGCTATATGCAAGTTTTCATGCTGATCGGACTCACGCCCCAGGAGTAGTTAGACAGAGTATGTTTCCCATATATCAATATTTGCTGACTAATTAAAAAAAATCGAAACAGCGCCATCTAATGGCAGATTGCCACCAGGTTTGGCACAGATGCTAAACTGGCCATGAGGAACAACCTTGTCAAGTTTTGCGGCAATCCGAATAATTGTTGCCACGATAAGGCAACTTCCTGTTTAGACAGGAAGTTCTATAACTTGCGCATTTTTTCAACTATCAAAATTCTCTGGATAACTTTTCGTCTTGAGGGTCAACAGATACTACCTGCAAAGATTCGAGAAGATTGAAATCACGGCCTAGGACGAGTTCAAAAGAATGTAAAACGCCTGAAATATGCATAATTAAATATGGCCGCCATCCGGTTGGGCGGAGCTAATGAAGGTAAATGGGAAATGTGTCTGCAATTATTAGAGCAATATGTGTATTAAATCTGGTGATGATCGGAGCAACTATGTCCACGTTAAGGCCTTCCACGCCTTACGGGGCGCTATGGAGCCTGCTTAGATGTATGGCCCAAATCGCTCTACAGTCTCGCAAAGCTCCCAGGTGTTTATGTGTGCGCCAATCTTTTTGAGTTTTCGTATATATTGAGGCCGTCAAAAATGTGCCCAAGTGCTAAATCCAATTAGGGGGCGCTATAGAGCAACTGTACCACTCCCAAGCCTAAATGTGTATTCAGATGAAAGATTTTAATATTCTGCAAATGGCATGCAAAAGTTTGAGAGTTTTGGTGCATCCTAAAGTCCTCAAACATGTGTTAGAAAAATGAAGATTTTTTCGCGAAAACCAATATTTCAGAGATTTTTGAATTTTGTAATTTTTTCTAAAAATAGCACAATAGAGTTCAAGATCAGACCTATGTTCCCTCAAAAGTTGGTATATTAACTTATTACTTTTGTCGTAATTAATGCGCACGTTAGGGGGCGCTATGGAGCCCCCTGGCAACGCCCAAGCCCATTTACTACAATAATTTGCAATTTTCACCAGTTGTGACATGTTATAAAATTTTTGTGAGTTTTCGTGCATGCTAACCCCCTCAAAAATGCAACAAAGGACTCGGAAAAATAATAATAATCTGACGAAAAACAATAGGTTCCTTCGCACTTTCAGTGCAAGGCACCGTTGGGGCCAAACCATCACCAATGACGAAGGAAGTCTCTGCTGAGTTCAATGACACCTCACACAATACTCTACCTTAAACGGTTCAAATGTTATGAAAGGGGGCGTGGCCTGAGTAAGTGGGCGTGGTCATATTATAGGGGGCGGCTCAGTATCACACGTAGACCACACATTCTGAGTTTCATGCAAATTGGATGATGTTTATCATATAATGCAGATTTCCTGTTGCCAGGGGGCTTATGACCAAAGTCAATTTTGGCCTGTAGGTGTCCTCAGGCCTGGACCCTTGTCCATCGTGACAAATTTCGGGCAGATAATGACGCAACGTTAACTCAAGTTACAACAACTTCTTTGTTCATCGCTAAACACTCAAAATGGCCGCCCCACCCACAACCGTCTGACGAAAAGTTTTTCTTTTAATAACTTTTCATCGTTAAGGTGTTGGGATGGTACAGACCAAGTTTGAATTCCATCGGATGAAATCTCTAGGAGGAGTTCGTAAAAGTAGTACACACCTTGACTTTTAGGCCTACTTCCTGTTGCCACTAGGGGGCGCTATGACTTTAAGTAAATATCGGCCTTTATTTGTCCTCAGGGTTGGACTCTTATGAATCCTGAAAAGTTTCGGAGGTAATCGGACAACGCATACCTCGAAGCTACACCCACATCCTGTTTCGGGCGGCGAACCGCACAAAATGGTCACGCCCCGCCACGGCCACGCCCTATGACGAAAAGTTTTTCTTTTAACAACTTTTCATCTTTAACATCTTAAGATGGCACAGACCGAGTTTGAAGTTGATCGGATGAAATCTCTAGGAGGAGTTCGTTAAAGTACGACGTGGAAATGGCCAAAATCGCACTAATTTCAAACTTTGAAATCAAAATGGCGGACTTCCTGTTGGGTTTAGGGTATGGCTCTAATGAAGGTTTTTGTACATCTTGACATGTTACATATGTGTAGACCAAGTTTCGCGGAGTCTACGCTTAAACGCACTGCGGGGGCCCAATTTTCGTAACTTTCTAGGGCGGTAGCGAGCCATTTTTGTGCGCATATTCCCAAAACCCTTAAAATACGTAAATTTTCACCAGACTTGATGCGACCGCCAAATTTGGTGAGTTTTTGAATATGTTAAGGCCCCTCAAAAAGCCAATTCATTTGACGCAAGAAAGAAAGAAAGAAAGAAAGAAAGAAAGAAAGAAAGAAAGAAAGAAAGAAAGAAAGAAAGAAAGAAAGATTAATTCCTTCAGTTTCAATAGGGCCTTCGCTGTCAGGCTCGGGGCCCTATAATTCCTTCAGTTTCAATAGGGCCTTCGTCGGGCTCGGCCCTAATGATTCAAATTCAGTTTCTGGTGGCACATATTTCAGCCCATAATCGCGCCATGCCTGTTTTAAGTCATTAGTTAGGCCCAACTTACAGGGATAAAAGTTCAACGTCCTCTGAGCAATGATAGTATCTGAGTGTGACCACTCCTGTTTAAGGAACACGCCGACTTATTGGGAATTTAGCTTATTCACTGTAACCCCTAGAGTTAGACAAGTCCATACATACCCTTATCTCCCGGCGTGCTGTAATGCTGTCTGACGGCTCCAGCGTGACATCAGGCCAGCACAGAACATGCAGGTGACTGGTTCCCGTAATCCTACTGTCTCGAATAAGTGATAAATATTCAACATGTTCCTATTTCCATGTTTTGTATTTGAAACACATCGGTCACAAAAACACATAACATGAGACACAGCCGTCTTTTAACAGTAAAAAAACCGGGAACTATATTCTCAGGTGGAAGAATATAGTACTTGGCGGAGTGATATGCTCGCAGCAAGCCTGTCTGAGAATATAGTTCCCGGTTTGTTTACTGTTAGAAGATGGCTGTGTCTCATGTTACGTTGTTTTTTGTACACGCGCTGTGACTCTACAAAATCACAACATGGAAATAGGAACATGTTACGCTATTTTGTTACTCTCTTTGTCACAATTTGGAGCAGTAGGCTAGTTGGAACCTGTTACCTGCAGGGTCTGTGCTAGGCTAAGCTAATGCTGGAACCGTCAGGCAGCGTTACAGCACGCACGGAGATGAGAAGGGTATGTATCGACTTGTCTTACTCTGGGGATTACGGTGAATAAGCTAAATTCCCAATAAGTCGGCGTGTTCCTTTAATGTAAACACTCCCCCAACCAGTTTTTTGCCTGTCACCTGTTTGTCACGGTCCAGTCTTATAGGGTAGCTAATCCTGTAAAGAATAGAATTGTCAATAGACTCCCTGAGCCATGTTTCGGTAAAGCACAGTAAACAACTGTCTCTGTACTCAGAGAGGTACCTCACTGCAGTCTGTAGCTCCGTGAGTTGCTTGGGCAGAGTGCGGGTGTTTGTCAGAATCACCGTGGGTAGAGGTGGCTTGTATCCGCGGGCCCAAACTTGCTGTTGCTTCCCTCCACGCCGTCCGGTTTTCTTTCTCTGTGTCTTTGTTGCTCTCCTGCATTCCTCAGGTAGGTCGAGTGGAAAGTTTCTGCAGTAAAGATAAAGAAAAATCCTGTTAGACGCATCTTGCCTCCATTCAACTTCTCTCAGCACTTTACCAATCTATACTGGTGTTAATAACTGGGTTTGTGTAAAGAAAACAACATAGACATCAAGAAATTACAAACTAACATTTCTGATGTGCTGCTGGCACCCGTCGCCGTGCTGTGCAGTGCCAGAAGTGTTAGAAATAATAAATCATAATGTAAAGTAGTATGTTCAGTTATTATTTATGGCAAATACATTTTCTTCATGCATATACTGTATATCTGATGTGTCTCCAGATCATATCATTGTAAAGTATTTCCAGTTCTAAAGTGTTCTTACCTGTGTTGTTGATCTGTGATGTTGGAGAGGCAGAGAGAGCAGAGAGCAGTTTATATATCTGCAGAGAGGGGAGGACGCTCGGTAGTCACATGATTTCACAGAAACTTAAGAAGAAAAAGTTAAGAATTTAATGTCACGTGATTTTACAGAAACAGTTTGACTTCAAATCATCAGCAAAACCAGAGGAGAAGGGAGGGAGGAGTTCTCTTTAGATAATACTTTTATTGATCACCTGAGATGAAGTTCAGATGTAGCAGCACGAAATAAAAGTAAAATAATTAATAATTATCAGTGTATGAAACAAAACTTGTCTCAGGTGATTAGAGAGCTCGTTAGGTTTCTAGTTAGTGTGGATTAAGAGTTCACTACTTTAGTTAATGTGTCCAACAAGGGAAACCTTCACAGAACAAACTATCAGACTAATAATCAACATATTACTCAATTAAAGCTGCGAGCAGCGATGGACGGGCCCTCGCGCCTTTACGCTCGTCGGGGTTACCGGCGGACACCGTTCCTTGCGACCGTGCAGTTGCGCGGCACTTGGACGCGGCAAACCGTCACCAATGAAAAGGGAACTCCTGGCCGAGTTCAACGATACCTCATACAAGACTCTACGTCATACGGTTCATTAGCTGTGAAAGGGGGCGTGGCTAAAGCATAGGGGGCGGGCTAAACCATCACCGATGAAGAAGGAAGTCTCTGCTGAGTTCAATGATACCTCACACAAGACTCTACCTTAAACGGTTCAAATGCTATGGAAGGGGGCGTGGCCTGAGTAAGTGGGCGTGTTCATATTATAGGGGCTGGCTCAGTATCACATGTAGACCACACATTATAAGTTATGTAAATCGGATGATGTTTGTCATATAAGGCAGATTTCCTGTGGCCAGGGGGGGGGGGCGCTATGACCAAAAGTCAATTTTGGCCTGTAGGTGTCCTCAGGCCTGGACCCTTGTCCATCGTGACAAATTTCGGGCAGATACGACAACGTACACTCAAGTTACAACAACTTCTTTGGTCATTGCTAAACACTCAAAATGGCCGCCACGCCCACACCGAAGTTTTTCACTTTTCTATTAACTTTTCTTCTTTAACATCTTAAGATGGCACAGACCGGGTTTGAAGTCCATCGGATGAAATCTCTAGGAGGAGTTCAGTAAAGTATATAGCACCTTGACTTTTGGGCCTACTTCCTGTTGCCACTAGGGGGCGCTATGACTTTAAGTAAATATCGGCCTTTATTTGTCCTCAGGGTTGGACTCTTATGAATCCTGAAAAGTTTCGAGGTAATCGGACAACGCATACACTCGAAGCTACACCCACATCCTGTTCGCGGAAGCGCCCAAAATGGGCGCCCGCCACGGCCACGCCCTATGACGAAAAGTTTTCTTTTAACAACTTTTCATCTTTAACATCTTAAGATGGCACAGACCGAGTTTGAAGTTGATCGGATGAAATCTCTAGAGGGGAGTTCGTTAAAGTACGTTACTGTGAAATGGCCAAAAACGTACTAATTTCAAACTTTGAAATCAAAATGGCGGACTTCCTGTTGGGTTTAGGGTATGGCTCTAATGAAGGTTTTTGTACATCTTGACATGTTACATATGTGTACCAACTTTCGTGAGTCTACGTTAAACGCACTGCAGGGGCCCAATTTTCGTAACTTTCTAGGGGGCGCTAGCGAGCCATTTTTGTGCGCATATTCCCGAAACCCTTAAAATACGTAAATTTTCACCAGACTTGATGCGACCGCCAAATTTGGTGAGTTTTTGAATATGTTAAGGCCCTCAAAAAGCCAATTCATTTGACGGAAGAAAGAAAGAAAGAATGAAAGAAAGATTAATTCCTTCAGTTTCAATAGGGCCTTCGCCGCTGTCGGCGCTCGGGCCCTAATAATTCCTTCAGTTTCAATAGGGCCTTCGCCGCTGTCGGCGCTCGGGCCCTAAATATGGAGAATCTCAAACATACTCTCCCCAAAACAAAATCAGGAATCAGGTTGTGTTTAGACTTTTTTTTGTCTCTGCTCTACTACAAAATATTTAAAATGCTAGTTATATTAACTCAACCACTGTGTCAGACATATTCTCTCCCAAACTCTTGTGATATAAATTGCATTATTTAACATGTTGGAACATTTTGTGGATTTTTAAACTTTGCTAGAAAATGTCATGTTTGATGTCAGATAACAGCATGAATTATTACAGTTTTGGGAAAATTACAGTCAGAATTATTTCAAGTTAGACGTACATGCCATGTCTAAATGTAAGAACCCAAACATCAAGTAATAGAAATGTAACATCAGGGGTCACACCAGGACAAGAGCCTGTGCTCCTTAAACTCAAGGTGATGATGAAGAGGAGAACCAGTGTCCTCTCCAGGGACTGCAGCCAGCAGCAGTTTTCATGTCAAATGTTTTCCCTTCAGAAATGTGTTTTTATATTTAAACATTATTTAGTTATTGATCACTCTTATGGGTACATATCATTAACAAACTTCCACATGTATATCAAGTTGTCATCTTTGTGTGCAAGTCTCATTGTTGAAGTTAACAAACGAGAAGAGCAGCTCATGTTGGTCACACTTCTGTGGGTTTCATATCTTGATTACCGTCTCTGACCTCACAGTGAAAGGTCGTGCTTTGTTCAAAAGAATTTAATCAAATGTTTTTGTCATGTCTGCGTACTTTTCTGTGCTCACCTGGTCACTAACCTTTATTTTAGAGTGGAATCAAAACCCACATCCCCTAATAGTTTTTAAAAACAGCTAAAAAGATATATGCTAAATTTGTGCTATTTTTATTCATATACCTGTATAATATTCATGTTTTCATTAGTCGTATTAGTGTAAAAATGGGATATTGGTTGCATATACCTTCTCCTACCTGGGATGTACCAAGTCATCAGAAAAAAAGGGAACCGAGTATACAGGGTCCTCGTGTGAAGAGGGCCCACAAAGATACTAGTATGATTTGATTGTTTATTATTGGACTTTAATTGTAGAATAAAAATGTATGTGCTGCACTCTGGATCTGGCTCAAATTAATTTATATTTTCTTGCAGGCTGGGAACATCAATGACACAATAATAAAAACTTCCTCCACTATCGCCCCGTAGACTACAGAAAGTCTTATTGTTGGTGAAAGAAGTGAAAGACCATAGATATAGAACAATAGATATGACATGTAATTCTGACTTGCCATTCCAGGATGGAACCACTTGGTGGCCATCTTACCAGGGTTAAGTTTTAGAATTGCTTCCATTGGAATCAATGGGGAAAGAGGCTCATGTTGTCTTTATTATCCTTATATTTTTCTACCAATACATCAATAGTGGTTTTAATTCAAAGTAAAGACTGTAAGACAACTGTGCCTTTCTAGAAAGAAACAACAAATAGAGATTTGGGTGGAATTTTGATTGATATAGCTCCAAGAGAACAAGTAATTTGTTCAATTATGAAGATAATCTCATAATTTTGCATTTATATTGCAGGTAATAATTTTATTTTTTCAATTTTGCATTAACTTAATATGTAAAAACTGTCTTTGGTATTCTGAATGGCTAATATACATTAAACAATATTTTTTAACTATATTCAACTATAAGACCACATTTCCCATCAACCCCGCTACTTCTTGTTTAGCGTTTGTTTTCTTACTGTCAGCTGGCCGGTGTGGAGTTTGTTTTGACGATGAGCGGAGTAGTTGAAGAGCCTCGCTAGATTCAATGAGTTTTTGTTGATAAAGACTATAATGACTTCACCAGAACTGCTGATGGACTTGTCGCAATTTTCATTGCGCTAACGTTATGGAAATTACATTTACGATAGTAATGTGGAGACTTGCTACTGAAGTAGTTACTTTACCTCATCATGGATTATTAAGTTTTAATTTGCTTTACTGAAAGGAAAATCGTGTAAAGGCATGAGGTAAGCTGACAACAATAGATGTTAATATATGATGACTGACAGCAGGATTAAACATGGCTAATGTTTGGGGAGCTAACGTTAGCTAGGTGGTGAAAATGTACCGTTAAGTGCGGCTGGTCTGTTAGGCTCCGTGTTGCTGGATGTGGCTACTCTTGATTTGTGTAACGTAACTTTACTCTATGTGTAACGTTACAGTACTTGTCGTTAACTTTAATTTAACTGAAAACTTAACACAGATTGAGTGAAATCAGCCGCAGCAGTCAATGTATGTATGTCAATATTAACGACGTGTTAAAAAAACTGTTATAACGTTAACGTTACTCATTGTCCTATTTCATAGATATCTATGGTCCTATTTGAGGTAAAAAAAAAATCAATTAACTAAAACACTGTTTGCTGTTCATAAATGCTGTTAAGAGCTAGCTAGCAATCACCACTAACTGACATCTCAGCCGGTCTGTTAACAGTTGCTAGGCAACGTAACTAGCTAGCTAGCTAGTTCACCAACTTTTCTGTATTTATAGTTAAAAAAAAGAAGAGAAGAAATACTCTATCTACTCCTACTGACGTGTGGGAAGTGATGGCAGCCTCCTGGGTCTCTTTGGTCCTTCTGGTAAAGCAGTTAGGTGCTGCACAGCTGCCATAGGTGACAATTGTAAACAGTACTCTAGTAAGATGGTCGACAGTTATGCCATAAGTTATGACGTCATGTCATATCTATTGTTCTGTATCTATGTGAAAGACTTCAATAACTTCTGTAAATGTATCTTTGAAAAATAAACATATTTTGACAGATCCAGCTGCCATGTTTATAGTAGGATTCTGATTCCAAGCCACGTTCTATGTAGATCTGTGCTTAGCCAATCAGAGCGTTCTATGTTTATCTGTGCTTAGCCAATCAGAGCGTTTAGCCAATCAGAGCATTCTGATCTTTAGTTGTGGGTTGAACATTCCATCCAGCAGGGAATCCAAGCGCATAGATATAGAACAATAGATATGACATGTAATTCTGACTTGCCATTCCAGGATGGAACCACTTGGCGGCCATCTTACCAGGGTTAAGTTTTAGAATTGCTTCCATTGGAATCAATGGGGAAAGAGGCTCATGTCTTTATTATCCTAATATGTTTCTACCAATACATCAATAGTGGTTTTGATTCAAAGTAATGACTTTAAGACAACTGTGCCTTTCTAGAAAGAAACAAAAAATAGAGATTTGGGTGGAATTTTGATTGATATAGCTCCAAGAGAACAGGTAATTTGTTCAATTATGAAGATAATCTCATAATTTTGCATTTATATTTTAAATGTTGCATTAACTTAATATGTAAAAACTGTCTTTGGTATTCTGAATGGCTAATATACATTAAACAATATTTTTTAATGTCAATCTCAACTATTAGACCACATTTCCCATCAACCCCGCTACTTCCTGTTTAGCGTTTGTTTTCTTCCTGTCAACCGGCAGCATGGAGTTTGTTTTGACGATGAGCGGAGTAGTTGAAGAGCCTCGCTAGCTTCAATGAGTTTTTAGGCTCGTTCGAGATGAACTGCGCCTCGCCTGTAAAGTAGACGAGAGCAGGCGGCAGCAGCGGGGGGCGGTGACAAAAGTCCGCTCTCAAGTCGGACAGTTTTCCAGCTGATCCAAGCAGCCTTCAGGCTGAACAGGAAGTGACACAAACACTGTGGTCCGTTCGGGTCCGATTCCGATTAAATAAAATGTTATCAGACCCATATATCAGCTCCTACACAGTCCCCAGTTGATTTTATTATGACAGAGTAGCTGTCAAAATGCTCTACATGCGATCTATTGCTGATTTTAATTACCAACAGACTGTAGATTATCCTAATCTGAACAGATTTAGTCTCTCTGACTTTTAAACATCACTATCAGTCACACAACATGGGTTCTGTACATAATAAGCCTTTAAATCGGACAAATAGCAGTTAAAATCCCTCCGATTCAAAATCAATAAAAAGTTTATATAAAACGTCATCATGTTGAGTCGATTCTGAACCAATCAGCTGTTTGATCAGCTGAGAGGCCGGCGTTTCCCAGCATGCCCTGGGTCCACCTGCGTCCGCCTGGCTCTTGCAGTTGGTGAAAAGCAACTGCGCTTACCTGGCGTCTCAGAACCGCGGCCTTTGGTCTCGTGAGATTATCGTTGCCCACGTGTGCATGACGTCAGAGCAAGTCGGGATCAAGTCGGACACAAATCTAACCGGCATGCATTGGGCGCCGATCGCCGGTGATCGATTCTGCGCAGATCTGGCTCATCTCGAACGAGCCTTTTGTTGATAAAGACTATAATGACTTCACCAGAACTACTGATGGACTTGCAATTTTCATAACGTTATGGAAATTACATTTACGATAGTAATGTGGAGACGTGCTGCTGAAGTAGTTACTTTACCTCATCATGGATTATTAAGTTTTAATTTGCTTTACTGAAAGGAAAATCGTGTAAAGGCATGAGATAAGCTGACAACAATAGATGTTAATATATGATGACTGACAGCAGGATTAAACATGGCTAATGTTTGGGGAGCTAACGTTAGCTAGGTGGTGAAAATGTACCGTTAAGTGCGGCTGGTCTGTTAGGCTCCGTGTTGCTGGATGTGGCTACTCTTGTAACGTAACTTTACTCTATGTGTAACGTTACAGTACTTGTCGTTAACTTTATTTAACTGAAAACTTAACACAGATTGAGTGAAATCAGCTGGAGCAGTCAATGTATGTATGTCAATATTAACGACGTGTTAAAAAAACTGTTATAACGTTAACGTTACTCATTGTCCTATTTCATAGATATCTATGGTCCTATTTGAGGTAAAAAAAAATCAATTAACTAAAACACTGTTTGCTGTTCATAAATGCTGTTAAGAGCTAGCTAGCAATCACCACTAACTGACATCTCCGCCGGTCTGTTAACAGTTGCTAGGCAATGTAACTAGCTAGCTAGCTAGTTCACCAACTTTTCTGTATTTATAGTTAAAAAAAGAAGAGAAAAAATACTCTATCTACTCCTACTGACAGGTGGAAAGTGATGGCAGCCTCCTGGGTCTCTTTGGTCCTTCTGGTAAAGCAGTTAGGTGCTGCACAGCTGATAACCATACTGGCTGCCATAGGTGACAGTTGTAAACAGTACCCTAGTAAGATGGCCGACAGTTATGCCATAAATTATGACGTCATGTCATATCTATTGTTCTATATCTATGTCCAAGCGTGTGTGGGAGGGGAGAAAAAAGGCTCTCAGAAAAGTGTGGGAAAATCAACCCAACTCTTTTTTTTTGGTAACACTATTAAATTACGGTTTAATAGACACATATAAACGTTACAAATATAACTTTAAGTGTCACCATATGGGATCTTTAATTTAAATTACTTAACATTAAATTTACTGCAGCTCATTTCCCCCTTGGCGTTCGTGTTTAGGATTGGAGTCTTTTCATCCTCAGACCCGTGACTTTAATCTACGAGTCTTTTTTCTAGAAGTGTCTTTATTTGCTAAATGTTGATTCTGAGTAGGTTTTCTACGGCTTTGATTTGGATCAGGTCTTAAATGTAGGACCAGTAAAGACCATTGGCCTAAAACCAAAAATATGGACAATGGACATTTTTACAAAGTCACTTGATGTCCACATCTCAAATAATTTCCTGTCAGTAAAATAACAGAAAGGTCTTAATGTAAGATAGTATCAGGAGATGGTATGAAACTGGCACACTGACAGATTACAGAAAACATTTCCTTTTGTTCTGATTCTCTGAACTGTTTGTCATGAGCAACTGTAATGGTGGCGTGGAGATAGAGGACCCAAATGCAGAGAGCAGGGATGCAGGCTGGAGAAAGGTGAAGACTAGTATTTAATAAGCAACATAAAGTCCATACAAAACAAAAGGTATCCCGCAAAATGCCGGCAGATAAATCCAGAACAAGGTAAAATACAAAACCGGAACCAGGAACCAAGAACTGCGCACACACAGCCGCTCAAAACATAAAACAATGACCTGACAACAGACAAGGGAAAGACAGAGACTAAATACAGAGGCTAATGAGGTAACGAGAGACAGCTGACAAAAGGAGAGTGAAACACATCATTAACTCAAAATCTGTGGCAGTTTCACGGAATCGCAAACAATTCCGTGAAATGAACACGGCCCCTTAAGTTAAGGGAAAGGTTGTGGTAGGGCTTACGTTTCCATGACACGCGGGACAACAATGGGACGGTTGGGTATAGGAAAAGAAGAATGGTGGAAAACAACTGGAAACTGGGTCTCTGGGGTGAAAACTATGAAGGTAAATATGGTGCAAAACGTGAGAGCTTGTAGAATACAATGTGAGAACTTGCAGAACAAAAAAATTGAACTTGTATGTTAAAATTTGCACTTGTAAAATAAAAATTTGCACTTGTAAAATAAAAATTTGCACTTGTAAAATAAAAATGTGCACTTGTAAAATAAAAATTTGCACTAGCGGTGAGCTGCTACCGGGTGCGGGGCTCTCCGTGTCCCGCTGGAGCTCCGACTGCAGGTCGAGGTCGGCAGCGAAGCTTTCTGGCAATAATAGCGATGTTGCTCCGCTGGCCGATACCCGCTGGTGACGGTCCGTCTGCAGGACCTGGAGCTCACCGCCAGTGTTTCAGTTTGACTGTTAAAAAGTGTTAAGATAATTAAAAGTTATTTATTTAGAATCAGGCTGGTTGGTTAGTTAGCTAACGCTAGCTTGCTATTCAACCAGGCTTCCATGCGACATAGCTAAATAAGCCGGACAGAGTTGTCCCTCATCTGGCGATAGAAACCCTGCTTTCCCCGTTCTGTTGGATCAGAGCTCCACAGCCTAAGTCCACAGGTACAAATTAGTTTTGCACCAAATGTATCGCAACAAGTGTTGCAAAAGTCGAGTAGAATTTGCCTCTTTGTGATGCGAGGGGGGGGCGCATACAGTGACAGATTCGAGAGGTTGTAATCACTGAGTTGTGGTTGTGATGGAAAATCAACCTGAGTAAAAAAAAAAAGTACATGAGTAAATGTTGCATTACAAGTTTGAAGCTGTCATTGTGTTCATGCAAATATCAATCTACACATTTGTGAATATTTTTTCTACAAGTGCAAATTTCAATTTACAAGTTCAGATTTTTTTTACAAGCTCTCATGTTTTTTTTCTTTTTGTGACTTCAAATGTGAATAATTTTTACAAGTGCAAATTTTTATTTTACAAGTGCAAATTTTTATTTAACAAGTGCAAATTTTTATTTTACAAGTGCAAATTTTTATTTTACAAGTTCAATTTTTTTGTTCTGCAAGTTCTCACATTGTATTCTACAAGCTCTCACGTTTTGCACCATATTTACCTTCATAGAAAACTCCTGTGTTTGACCCATCCACCCCCCCAACCAACCTCCCTATGCAGATTTATGGCCTTTCATACTACCTGCTACTGTAGTCGCTCGTAATGCTACGTCATCTTCTCACTGACTTTACATTAGCATTGTTTTCCGTGGTGGTCACACGGAACTTTCACACATTCCGTGTCACCACTACGTAATTCATACTTTGCAGTGACGTCATTACCATGGGTACCTGGCGGGCAAGAAACGCCGATAGAATGGTGTTGAACAGTGGCCAGTCACGGGAATTGCAGCCTTGCAGATTTCCAATACTACAATCAATCAACTATTTAGACCATATGTCACTCGGAACTTGTGATCCATACACAGCACCCGCTGATGTTTTCATTGCTTTGAAGCTGGCAAAGTCTCTACCAGACTTGGAGTTTGGAGATATTTACATCTATCTTATAGAGAATCCGTCACTTTACACCGCACAAAAAATGAAAGCCTACAAAAGTACAGATAGCTATATCTTTTTTTCAAGAGTGGATGGGTTAACAACGCTGTCATATGGGAGGTGAAAAACAGGAATATCTTCATAATCAAAGCAAAGGTGAGTGTTACTAGTTAGTTAGCTAGCTAGCTAGCTCGCTAATGTTTGCTGATCCGTTGTGTGATGAAGTCTTCATCTGAATACGTAGACCCCTGCCGGCGAATGACAGCTTGATAAGTAGTTTTTTCTTTTTTTAACCTTCTGGCAACACCAGGCTATGTATCATGTAGAGTGACCAGACGTCCCGGTTTTACCGGGAGAGGCCCGAGTCCCGACAAAAGCGGTGTCGGGACGGTAAAATATCCCGGTTTACACCAACCACTGTGAAATTGTCCGGTTGTCAGCGATTACATAACCGACGTGGTCTTATTACAACCCGATCATTATCTAAACCATGTAGAAAGACTAATAAAGCGTCCAGCGTATGATTTTAACTGTGTGTGTGTGTGTGTGTGTGTAAATCATAGCGGTCTGCATAATCTGTGCCGCCAGCGTTACGATGTATATTTGTAAACATTGTTGCAACGCCTCTTCTTATCCGTCTCGTCTTTTGCTGACACCGGTGTTAAATTTCACAGTAAGATTTCAGCCAAAAAATTGATTCTTGATCAAATTCACTCAATTCACACAACAAATATACGTTATAGAATGATGTTCTTGCCCGCCAGCCAGTAGTTGTGACGTCACGTGCAAAGTATCCCACTGAGCAATGACACATCCAAAAGACGTCAATTTAACGTCTTTGTCGTACGTTAAAAAGACGTCCACTGAGGAGCCAGAATGAAAGTTGTTGCGACGTCTTTTTTAGACGTCTTCTCAACGTTCACTTTTGACGTTCAAGGGACATAGAAAGTGAACGTTAAAAAGACGTCCACTGAGGAGCCAGTATTAAAGTTTTTGCGACGTCTTTTTTAGTCGTCTTTTTAACTATTTACGGAAATATTGACCGTTCATTAGACGTCTTTTGTAAACGTTGTTTAAAAGTTAATTATTGACGTCCAAATGACATTTTTACAGGGTTCTAAATGAACGTTTTTACGACGTCATTTCTAACATGTTTTCAACGTCACTTAAAGGACATTCATACAAGTTTTTATGATGCATTTCTTGGACTGATTTCAGATGTTACCAAACCAACTGTTATTTTAATTGTTAATGACCCAATTCAGTGGTGTCTTACTATTAGCTTTATTAAACCATGTTTTGGTCATCAAACTTTCAGGTTATTCCTAAGGTTGGATGGCCATGGTATTCAATAAAACTCACTCTAGTCATATAGTAAAATCAGTGAGCAGAACTAGTGCTTTAAAATTGTAAATAATAAATGAATACCTATCCCTTTGATGCACCTGTCCAAAACATGCAAACAAATGGAAATTAGTGACATCTGATCTGTTAAAAAGAGCAAAAATAAAAAATAGTTTGAAATGACTATTTTTTCCATCTTTAATGATGTTTTCAGCAAAATATTAACAGGCTGATAAATAAAACAATTGCAATGGTTACAGTGTACTGCCAAGTGAACAAAAAACAAATTACTCCAGACTAAGGTTAGGGAATGAGATAAAAAGTCTCCTAAACTAGAAATAAACACACCGACGTGCACCTCTCGAAAAAATGTAACTACACGTCGCTCGACCGGGTCTTGGTAGCGTTGCATTTCCTCCGACTCATTTCGTGGTTCTCCTTCTCCATAAACAACATGACATCAAGGAGAGGGATAACTTCTCCTGCTACAGATTTCCCACCATGGTCAGAAAGAACAGAGGAGACTCATTGTTTCTCTCACTATGACTCTAGAGTTTCTACTCCCTCCGAAGCTAATCACCTTCACTCACTTTCTCCCTTGCTCTATCATCCACTCCCCCCACACACACACGCTCGGCGCACACACCAATGCACAAGTATAAACATCAGGCCACTTACGTAAGCTACAGCGAAAGCTCTGCATGAAGCCTCTGCAGAACCATAAAACAAGCTTTATAGTACTCATGCAAAATGTCTAGTTACTAGGGCTGCCACCTCTTAGTGGATTAGTCGATTAATCGGACGTTTTGGTCTTAGTCGACTAAGATTTCTTTAGTCGATTAGTCATTTTTTATGCTTATTCATGCTTAATTACTTATTTCCAAGAAACTTCTGAGCACATTTCTGGTAAACACAAGATTTAAAGTGGTGCTTTTGCTGGATTAATTGTGGAGAAACTCAGTTTTACAGATGGTTAATTAACTACATTTATATTGTGCTTTTCTAGTCTTAACCACCTCTCAAAGCGCACAGCTCTGTCAATTACATCAACTAATCGATTAGTCGACAAAATCCTATAAGTGTTAGTCGACTAAGAAGTTCTTTAGTCGAGGACAGCCCTACTAGTTACTTTCCACCCCTGTATGCCCTCCACCTCCCTTCCTCCCCGGCGCATGTTTGAGATGTTCTGCTGCATGATGCTTGATTGTAGCCTCTGTAGCTTCTTTATCCCATTGCATGACTGCAGCTGCAAGAGTTGAACAAAAACAAAACCAATATAAATATGTAACGAAAACCAGTGGTACATTGCAATATGCAAGTTCACATACATGAAAGGAGGGAATGCTGTGTACCTTTAATTGCTTCAAAAGTTGTAGTCTTCTCCAGAGGTAGTTTCTGCTTCTTCCCCTTCCCCTTCATATTGAATTTTGCCATTAGGCGGTTGGTAAAGAGCCTGAAGAAACAAATTCACAGTTTAGAATTTACATGCGAGTGCCAAGAGTAGACTAAAGAGATGTGGTTTTGGGATACTTTTCTGGAATCGATTAAACAAACCTTTGAGGTGACCATTTGATAGCTACAATGACATACTTTCCCTGCACTTGTAGAACCCCCTCCTCTTTATCTTCCATGTCAAGTTTCTATGCATCTCATGATTACATTTCAGATAATTAAATTGCATTTATAATCTCCTCCATCATCTCCAGCTGCTCTATATGGGCAAATGACAGTGGAGACTCACTTAGATTTGAGATTTATCAATTTGGTAGGGGTGGTACGTTTCACAAAACCCACGGTTCGGTTCTAGACAATACGGTTTGCGCTTGTACGGTTCTTGTTATTTTTTCTTTAATCTTTAACACTCCAGAATATACTTCAGCATATAGCTAAAATTAGCATATTGAATATATGTTGCACAAAACATGCACACAGTGGCAGTTCTATATTGTTTTATTTCATCATAGGTAACATGAAATCCAAAATGTTCCCACACACCAAACTATAAACGACGCTGGAGCATCCTCCAGCTCGGGGCAGCCTTCCTTATCTCTCCCACCTGACATCTATGCAGGTGACGTGACCTGCAGCGGCACCCCACTCCACTTGAGGAGCGGTCGGCTCGGTGTCTCTCAAAATCTGACGAAAATCTTTTAAACTGACCTTTGTCGATCTGAAATGAAGACAGATTCAGCAACTGCATGGCCTATTTCTTGCTTAAAATGTTTTCAGAAACACGTTTCGGTGAACTATTTTAGTACAATATGAGATCGTATTCTGAACGAGCCGCCATGACAGTCTGTTTTGAAATTAGGGACCAGCCAGACCCATGTGACGAGATCGTCCAATCAGCTGCCATGGGTTGCATTTGTCACGCCCATCCCGCTCGTCATTTCCAGTAAGTGTTTTAACATAGGTGTTGAAAGTGGCCACTACGGCAGTAAGAGGTTAGTGCACATTAACAGTGTACTGACGAACCGTGCGGTACACACATGCTCCGAACCGAGACTAGAGAACCGAGCGGTTCGGGTGTTTTTTCATGAACCGTACCACCCCTACAATTTGCCCTTTTATGAAATATAAAAATGGCAGTCAATTCAACTCTAGAGCTCTTCCTGTTTTTCCACAGCTTACTTGTTTCAGACAGTGGCCTGATGAATAAAGTGTATAGTATAAGTTGGTTAACATATGTAACATCCTCTGTCGACTGGAAAACTGTGACAAGAAACATATCGTGTTATGTGTATTGTGCATGTTACATGTAGGGATCCTGTTATCTATCCTGTTAAATACCTGTCAAGAATTTTGTGGACACAATCCCTTACATCTTTCCCTCCAATTCTTGCAAGTTGCAAAACCTTTAAAAAGAGGGGGTATTATTTGTTATGTTAGAAAAACAATAACATATAACAAGTTTCACTGATATACCACAGAATAATATTAATAAATAGCATAAAATTACATCACTTCCAGATTGTGTCTTGCAAGTCATACCAGGGACTCAAAGGCTTGCTTGTCCTTCAGGCGTTCCTCCTGTCTGTCAAACTCCTCCATTGTCTCCAGTAGCTCTATATGGGCAGATGACAGGGGAGGCTCGCTTTTTCCCAGCCTTCTGACCTCCATGTGGATATCCACCAATTTAGTTAAGACTTTTTTCTGAAACTCTGAAAACAAAAAAGGACCACATATGTAAAATTCTCTTTGCCAGTTTAAACTGCTGGCAAGGAGCCAATAGGAAAATATAATACTGTTATCCTTAAACAGATGTACAAAGTTAAAGGGATACTTCACTGATTTAGCATTAAGCTTTGCATCAGTAGAAACCGGTAGTATTTTTGAATGACGGTGCTCACCTCCCTCGTGTCCCCCTGAGACCATATTTCTTTGTATTGTGGGTCTCAGATGACGCAAAATTCATCATTTAGCGTCATCTGAGGCATTTTTGCCCAGAGTCTGTGGACTACAGCCAGCACGTCTGCATGTTTTCAACCTGCCCATAGGGGGCTGGACTGTCGTCTTTACATGAAGCTTACCGAGTGTCAGCCATCTTCAAGCTTCGCTAAACCGGCTCTCTTTTCAGCAGAAAACTTTTACAATAATTATGAATATGCAGGACACTTTATTACCTACTGAATACTCGTCACACTAGGTGAGCTTCGCCTGCTACGGAGACCAGCACCTTAGCCTGCGGTGTCACTCGATGCCACTAGCGGGTAAGGGGACATCCTCAGAGGTGAAACGAAGAACGAGGGCAGAAGTATGAGCTAGCTAGGTGGAAAGCTAACGCTAGCCGGCCACCTGTTCCATCAATCCTGCTTGCAAGTGTCCGTTCATTAAACAAACTGGACTACATCCAACTTCAACGAAACTCCCAACGCGAGTTCAGAGACTGCTGTGTTTTTGTTGTTGTGGAAACATGGCAGTACGGTACACAACAACAGTGGTCATTGTGGACTATCCAGCTACCAGGCCTCTGTCGCCTGGTAAGACTAGCTAGTGGAGGTGGGCTGTGTCAATAATAAACAATAGTTTGGTTACATTTTCGGAAAAAGCAACATTTTTATTACCTACATTGCTTACAATATCATATCTCAAAAAAACTAAACATATTAAGTGCATTTAAGTGCCATATTACATTGATTTCAAATTATATCAACCTCAAACTAAGGCATACATTAAACATTACTTTAAGTTGTGCAACTTAACTTTCAGTTTCAACCTGAGACTGATCTGTATATAGGCCTATATGTAAATGTTAGTTGTACTCAACCTATTCATTTATATATTTGATTACAATGCTAAACAGCTGTTTGACTTATGCTATTAGATCATTGATCAGCTGTTTCTCTGCTGAGAGAGAGAGAGAGAGAGAGAGAGAGAGAGAGAAAGAAAAAGATGCACAA
Organism: Perca fluviatilis; assembly: GCF_010015445.1. Classification (NCBI taxonomy): domain Eukaryota; kingdom Metazoa; phylum Chordata; class Actinopteri; order Perciformes; family Percidae; genus Perca; species Perca fluviatilis. Next base: position 33,907,480 of record NC_053128.1, on the reverse strand, counting down.
TAATCAGCTGTTTTTCCAAAAGCGACAGTCAACAAGTCAGGTCTTTAGATCAAATTGTGGACACCACTACACATTATTGTCTTAGTTTTTGGTAGTTGTGTTTGGTGTAGTTACTTTCATCGTCAGGTCCGCTTCGTGGAATGGATGATTAAGTTAGACTCCATGTTTTCTGTTGATGCTAAAGCACTGACATTGCGCTATTATTGTGGTAAGCTAGTTCCATTTTGCAGTAGACACACTGTACAGAGTTTTTGTTTTAATTATGTTTGAACTGATTCCAAACTTTGGACACTTTCTGTCGTTTTCTCCAGCCTGTCTCTTCTTAGCCCCTCGCTATTTACGCTCTAGCATGTGTCGCCAGCGGCAGATTGACCAGCGTCTGGTGTGCGACAGTAATAATGCTCCGTGCGGAAACATCGTCCGTCAGCGATACAGCGTTGGTAACATTGATTTAACGAAGCTTTGAGGCAAGTCATTTTGCATAGAGGATCTTTTGTAATCAAATTATTCGAGGAATCGTTTCAGCCCTAGTTGACCGTCTCACTGTCTGTCTGTAAACTGTAGGCGTGGCTTTGGAGTAGACTCTAAAGCAGCGAAGCAAGTGCATTCTGGGATTTGGTGTTTCTCATCCACATGAGCCCAAAACACATTTTCTGGCTTTTCTCAGCCTAGAGGCCACCAATTTCCCAAAAAAGAAATAATAAAAAAAGAAAAAAAGAAGAAAACACATTTCTACTAGACAAGAAACCCAATAGATATATTCATCTTTCCAATGGTGAAATATCCCTTTAAACCATGTCCTGTTCAATTCATTTTTAGTGTTTTTTTCTGTAGTACTTACTTGCCATGGCCATTGGAAATCTTAAGTCCGTTTCCCTACACTCTTATAAAGGATGTGTCAAAATTAACACAAGCTGTGTTAATTTCCTACACATCAATGAGTTGTATTTGGGACAACACTTGTTATGTTAGTTTTGACACATTAAGTGTGTCAAGGATATTAACACACTTTCTGTGCAAGATAGATTAACACATAGATGTGTATTAATGTGTAAATACTAACACAGTTATGTGTTTACGTGAAATATTGTGCAATTATTAGCACATTCATGTATTGTGAAAAGTTACAGTAATCAGAAATGTCATACAAAACAAGCATGTTATTCTACACAGAATTAAATCAAATGAATATGCCACTAATTATTTTGAGAAATTTATTTTTCTAAACATCTTGACATTTAGTCAACATTACATTTTGAATTCAATAGACACAAAACATCAAGACTACAAAATATACATCTTGGAATCTGATTTCCCCTTGAGATTTAGTCAACATTTCATAAAACAAAACATCAGCACAAAAGTGCATATCTTGGGTTGATATAAATCTCATTTTCCCTAAAACCTGTATAAAAATCAAGCGGTCTAAAATCAGACAAATCACAAGGAATCCTTATAAGTTTGAACTCATCAACTCTTTCAACAGCATAAGCATACATGTGGTCATCAAAAAAGTTCACATTTACAACCCGTACAAAAGCTAGAGCAGTGCCTTTGTCTACCTGTGGGAGAAGATGAACTATTTCTCCTAAGGCTGGTTCATCAGTGTCTGCTGACATTACAACAACTGTCGCTGTTCTGTATGTCTGTCCATACAATGTCACCATGTGTGAAACGCACATCATTTCTGAAAAGTCCTCATTAAGTGTTGACCTGAGATGATCAATCAAGTGTTCACCATTGTCTAGGGATCTGAGAATAACTGCAAAAGCATTTGTGACGCACATTTTGTTACCCAGTGGTTGTCCGGATCTCCAGCAATGCATTTGCTGAACCTGGTTTTTGTAGGCCAGTGTCTTTGATATATTCTTAAAATTGCAGACAACATGTGCTTGTCTTTTCAGAGGGTTGTGTTTCGCTTCAAACCGCATACACCATAGTTTGATAGTGGTCCAAATAAAACCATCATGCTAGGATAATGTGTCATAAAATGGTGTTTAGGGATCAGTTTTATGTCTGGGTAGATTTCTTTGAACATTTTATGATGGTCTATAATAAGCTGCTTTAAATACACAGCAAGTCCAGTTGTTACAATAGGTGCAAAAATTATGCTGCATATTTCACGAAGCAATACAAATAATTGCCAGTGTAGGCTCTCTGGATTCACCAGGTCTCCAAGTAGGAAAGGTAAGACTTGTATAAGACACCACATTTGTGCTGCAGTCTGTCTAATTGCAGTCTCAGATGTCCTCAAATTGAGGATGACACTGGGTTTGTTTTTTTCATTTGAATACCCATAATCAAAGCTGACTATTCTTTCATTTAATTGTTCCAGGTTCAAAAGCTTTTCCTCATAAATGTATTGTCGAAGTAGTAGTTTGACCTCTAAAGGTGCAACTCCTTCGAGGACATCGTGCATTATGTCAACACCCACATTTTCGGTTACATGAAAGTACTGTAGAATATTCAAGCATGAATCTTCTTTGATTCCTGTCACAGTTCCATCATTTAAAGCAACATGGTGCTGGTAATTGTCTCGGTTTCGTCTTTCAAAGTTGTTTTCATCAAATACCATTTGTGAGATATTCTTATGAACCATGCAAATATGGCAGAACTTGTTGGCAGAAAAGCTTTCCAAATAACCACATAATGAATGAATTGCTAAATTGTCACCTGTTAACAGACATACTGTTCCAAACAGCAAGTGCAATTCTCCTTTTATGTCAATCTCTATACCATGACATTCCAGTAAACTAATGTCATCCAGGAGTGGTTCAAGTATCTTTCCAAAACCATAGGTTTCTCGGTCAATGGAATTGAACAGAAGGCAGAGATGGATATTTGCTAAGCTTGAGTTGTACTGAGGTGGCAGGTTTCTTAAAGAGAAATACACAGCCCCCATTTTATGAATCTTTGTTTTTGACCCCAGAGGATTTGTGGTTTCCACATCATCAAAGTAAAGTTGAATCTGTAGTGCATTTGGATGTCTTTTGTACAAGTCATGACTGGCAAAGTGAGCACCGTCACAGTAATCCCGCATCTTTCCATCTGTACTCTTGTGAGATTGCAAATACAAGGTCTGCATTTTCTCATTGCAAAATATAAATTTCAGTGTCTCAAGTATGGAAATATACTGAAAGGTATTAGCTGTTAGTGATTGTTTGACTAATCCATGTCTTTTTGTGGTGTCAGCTCTATGGCCTAGGAAGATTTCCGTTGGCTTCACAAGAGAATACTTATTTTCAAAATATTTTGTCATTTTATAGGGGGTGTCCAAATCGTTAAATACATTTCGCGCACTTTCAAAGTCTTTCATTAATAAAACAACATCCTCATTGTCTTGTGGTAGTGAATAAGTCCTTAGCAATGAAGTGGTAGATGCTTGAAGGCTATCTACTGTCCTGTCCAATAGTTCTTTGGTGCAAGTAACACTCCTTTGGACATCACTTAAAGTTGCATTTGAAGCAGAGTACATTTGTGCGACAAAAGTTGCTGCATAGCTACTTAGTTCTGCACCTTTAGATTTAGATGAAGACAAGTCTGTCTCTACATCAATGTCCCTATCTGATATTGCAGTGTCTGGTGTCACATCTGTTTCATGGATGGTTGCATTGTCTAAAGTCTGGTTAGACAAACTGCTTGCGCAAGTGTCGCCAGATAAATGCTCCCTTGAAAGATGCCTTGAGTAGGAATTCAGATTATGGTAAGTCCTCTGGCAGCCATTTTGACTGCAAATAATGGTATAGTCCTGACTGTCAGATAAAGAGTGCACTACACGTAGATGCCAGCGAAGTTTCCTGATCTCACTGGAAACTGGCTGTTTACATACGGGGCAACAATACATGCTAGTTAAGTTAGGCCAAAACCTGAAGCTTTCCAATGAGTTCCATCACTTTGGATCGTCTCGCTGTCTTAGACACTGGCAAGTCATAGATATGCTCGAGAAATATGAAAACTGAAGTAAGCTGAGTAGGATAAGCAACATTGCATACCCAAAAAAACTTGAACAGCTTATCCAGGGCACAGGTTAGGCTGTCACCATGCAGTGGAATGGCAACCTTGTCACTTCTGGCAACAATGACAAACTGGCGTGCTTGGCTGGACAGATGACCGATGCACACTAACTGTGGCTGATGGCTCTGCTGAGGGGGCCTCAAGGATCCATCATCAACATCACAAAGGGAGGGGATGCTGGTCCCGTGCTTAAAAAAAGTAAACAAACACATTTCAAGACTGAAAAACATCAAGGAGCTAACATAAGATGACAGTGTTAAACAATGCAACATATGCATTTAATTAAGGTTAAGAGAGATCCTAGGACAATTGGAGAAAAAGAATTCTACTGATGTTGACAGATTATAAATCTGCAAAAATAGAAATATCCTACATATTTGTCAAATTGTTTCAGTTCTAGTAGTCCAGCTATGATCTTTTAAAATAAGATAATTGTAATGTATGATTTTGGGAGAGATTACCAAACTTTTGTGTAAGTATACATACCTGCACAAAGTTCAGTAGGTATGACACAGCTGACTTCACACTACATCGGCTTGAGGCCACTGGACCTCTTCCTGAAGCCGTTGGTGGAAGCAGGTGAGTAAGAACTTGCAGCATACTGTAGCAAAGCTCATCTTTTCAAAAACAGCACAGGGAAAAGGGTTACTATATTTAGAATGATTACATTTAGTTGATAATTAATATAAGTACGACAAACTAGGACAGCAAGGAAGTAATAAAATGTACTACTTACCATCATTCTGGTTTCCAGTTTGATCCAACAAGGAGGACACTCCACCCTTCTCCAAAATGGCAATCTGCTTCAGTTTTGGGATAATGGACGACTCCCACCTCCTTATGAACATCTCTGCCTTCCCATCGAACAATCTTCCAAACTCCACATCTAGCTGGCATACGAAACAGCAACCACATGTAAATTTTTTTTTTACTTTAATTTTAGATTGTTGACCACGTTCAAGGTCCATTTCAAAGCTCATATCTTTGAACACTTGGGAAAAGATCAGTCTTACCAGGCTTGGGATGTCTATGAAACGGGGGTACTGTTGGACTATGTCTGCAACCGTAGGTGACTGGGTGCTGATCCAATTTCGTGCGGTGGCTGAAAGTCTTTTCCATTGCGGTCTTAATTGGGCCCATATTCTCAGGTGATGGCTTCATTCTTTTAATGACCGTCAACCACTCGCTTGGGCTCGTCCTCTGAAGGCTGAGCTGCTGTTGCTGCTCCACAAGGCATCCTTCTCTTCTGTAGCGCGCTGGCTCTCCTCCAGATTCCGTCTGATATTTCGTAACTTCATTTCTATGAAGCCCTTTATGTGATACAGGATCATAGAAATGTTCCTACAAAAAAAAAAAAAAAAGAGTAACAAAATAACTACATTTAAAAAACTTTGATAATTTCTCCTAGTAGCATTCAAAAAACTTTGTGTAATATATGAAATTACTAACTGCAAAGCAAAAAATGTAGTTCACTGGTTTAATTAAGCAATATGTAGTACCTTTATAGGTACTATTTTTACTCAGCATGTTTAATAATGTATAAATACTTACAAATCCTTTACCCTCTCCAGACACCATCACATTCAGTGATGGGAAGAGTGTGGTTAACGATTTAGCCAAATGTAGTTTCTCTGCTGTAGAGGGGTAACTGGAGAGCAAAACAAATAAAATGTCATGCCCTTCACAAATTTAATGCCTAAATATTCACTGTATATATTGCTTTATACTTTTCGTAATGTATATCTGTTCATATTGCATATTATGCAACACAGTGTTGTCTAATAATAATAATAATAATAATAATAATAATAATAGGGGAATAGAGAACATACTATAGTTTTTTTTAATCCACCTGTGCTCAGACCTGAAAGCTTACAAAGTAGATACTTTGACTTAGAAATTAAATAAAAAAGTATATTAGTCTTTCCAACTTACAATCCATGTTTCTCTACAAGGTCACAGACACTTAATTTGACAAGCTTCTTTCTGCTGTTGGTGGATAGTGTGCCTGTATGTTGATGTTCAGTCAGTACGTCTGGAGCCTTTGTTTCCAGAAGAGATTTTAGCTGTGCAGCCATGTCATTCTACAAAACACAAGAACAAACAAGTGGATTATGTCAGCTACAGTTTGCTAGGTTAAAAAAATAAAGAAAAAGTATGGAAGTCACTGAAAATGGTCACCTTTTCGATTTCCACATGTGGTCTTTGAACCTCCATAAACTCCAGCTGGACCACTGTCGCAACCCTTACTTGGAACTTGTCGTAGTCCTTAACATCTGTACTTGTGTCACAGTCAACGTAGTCTTGGAAGTCATTGTTGTACTTGAGAAACCTTTCTAATTGCACTGAATGTGAAAACTCTGAGTGACAGGCCTGCAAAAGCTGTGAGGCATCTGCAACAGTAAAAAGTTTCTTGCATGTTTCAGTGCCATCTTTATAAATGGCTACAAGCACTCTCTTTGCCAGTGGTCCAGGGTCTGGTGGTGGATAAGTGTCCTTTTCAGAAGACTCCATTTGGGCCACTGCAAAGACAAAAAAAAAGAAAAAGGCATAAATACATAGTTTACAGGAAGAACTTCATAGCAACAAGTCCCTTTAAAACTAGAAGGCAGGAGGTCTGAATTATGAGATGAAAAACAAATTTAGCTTCACTTTCTTATGTATAAAATGATGATGAAGAATGATGACTTGCATATCATTTAGAATTTTACTATTACATTAACGTTGGTTGAATAAAAAATATTTTTTTTACTTAATCTTGCATAAGTAATAAACTTGACTTGAATCAAATTTAACTTATAATATTGTGATATATCAAATTCAACAAGTTTGTGACAGTTCTATACTATAAAATAACCAGTGATTTGTTACTTACTGACAAGTCTGGCAACAATGCATTATTATTCTGTTATTTTCTAGAATTTCGACGACTCATAGCACATTTACAAGATGGCGGCGGCAAAGACACACTGCACTTGCTTAAATGTGTCATATGATGGCACATGGTCAGAAGCACGTCTGACATATTTCCCCCTTATCCATTTTCAAGAGGTTAAATATTACATCTGGCCTAATTTATATATATATATATATTTTTTTAAACTGCACCAATAATCTCATCCAATAGCAAGCAAAATTATTCTAGCACGGTTTAAAAAAACGCCATAACGCTGATGTACATAATGGGCAAGGCAGCCAAACAAGAAAGTCATGGCGCGATTTTCAATTTCAATATCAACTGCCCCAACAAAGCAAAATGTGAAGTTTATTCCACACGGATAAAATTTAACAGATTAAAATACAAGTCAACTCTTTTATCAAAAGGCTTTAATCTTCATGACGACTTTTCAAAGGTTTTGCTAGCTAGTTGCTGGAGCACAGACATAACATCCTTGGCTAGCTAGCTATATTCAATAATATTAGATATGTTAGCTATCAAAGCTTAACATTTTTGGTATCATTTCCAGCACATTAATATAAAGCACTGTAGCGGATATGGCTTTCTGTCGGCCAAAATTGACTTTGCTAACGTAACATAACTTAAGACAGCTGTGTTAAGTTAGCATGTCAGTCAAGAGAAATATCAACCTAATGTTAAATACTAAAACTCTCCCCCGCCTGCATGTAGCTAAATGAGTCAGAGCTAGCTAACGTTAACGGTTAGCTTAAACTTCGTATATTAATGGTAACTTACATAGCATTCACTGCAGCCATTAACCTTATGCTTCGGGGCCAAGTCGACATTTTAATATTGAATATTCACTTCCAAACATCATACTGCTATGAATGATCACGTTAAAAGCAAAATAACATATATTTTACCTGTTCATCAGTTCTGCTGCTCCTGAAGCTGTCGGTTAATCCCAGAACAAAGAGTTTGTCTCAGCACAAGCGGGAACTACTATGGCTACGCCAAGACCCGCCCTTCAATCACTACTATTTGCCAGGCGTCCATGCTCGAGGTGAAATGCCTAACCCCAACCAATCGAGCTGCTTCGTAGGGCGGGTCTTGGCGTGGCCATAGCAGGATTAGCAAGCGGGAGAGATAAATCAAATGAACGAGGGCAGACATACGCAACGTGATTGGCCAATAATGTAACACATTCTGGTGTGTTAAAGATGGTGCCACTTGCAACACATTATTTGCAGAAACCAACGCAAAATGTGTTATTTTATGATTTACACATGTATTGTGTCACAAAAACAACACATCTTTCTTAAGAGTGTACGAGGCCCTGTACTGGATTCATGTGCAGAGGACCTGTTACTCTGCTCTGAGAAAGACCTCCCAGTGTATCTTGAAAGTGGCGTTTGAACACTTTTGTCATCTGAAAAGACAAATTTTGTCAAATATTACTTTGTTGCTCGTAATAGTGGATATAGCTCTTGTAGCAAGTTGTGTGCCCATATGATTAATTAAGTTCAGAAGTCGGCGCAAAGGGATCTATGTACTCTTGGCCATGATGATACTTTATATAGAATAAATTGAGTGGTCAGTCATGAAGCTCAGAATGCTAAATACAAAACCAGTTGTTCAAAATATGCACTATAACATGGCCGTTACTTTAGAACATTTACACTCTTGCCACTGTGAATTGCATTCGGAGGAATACCGTTTTTAGACAAATCTCTGTGCCTGGACTGCTTGTCGTGTCCCATCTGGTCGCTGTGCCTGGCCCGCTTTCTGTGTTGGTACAGTTTGCTTTGCTGAGACCCGTTGCTGTGCCTGGACCCGTCACTGTGTCTGGACCGCTTCCTGTGTCAGTACCGGTCGCTGTGCCTGGACCCGTCGCTGTGCCTGGACCGCTTTCTGTGTCGGTACCGGTCGCTGTGCCTGGACCCGTCACTGTGTCGGTATGGGTTGCTGTGCTGGGACCCGTCGCTGTGGCTGGACTGGTGACTGGGCTCAACACCCCTCGACTGGCTGGCTTGGTTTACATTTGAATGTCCAGAGTCTGAAAAACAAAACATTGAGTTAATTTACAATTAAATGCAGGTTCATGTAAATACAGAAGACATACAGAAGAAATATGCTCTAATATTTCACTGGGATTTACACATAATGTGGTTGATTAAATTGTGCTTAATATGATTTGGTATTCAAGGTGACTGGTTTAATGTGATGATTACTCACTGCCTGTGGACCTGTCCCTGGACCCAGCACCCTGCACTTGGTGAGACCTGGCTGAATTTGAACGTCCAATGTCTAAAAATTAGCACATGTAAATTATTAACAATCATTTTGTAACCACCTTTATGTTATAATTATGCAAGAAAAATTATGCAAGAAAAATTATGCAAGAAATGGTATCAAAAGTGGATACCAGTGAACGTTTTGTTAAATCCAGCAGACTCAATCTGGATGGACTTAGTCACCTTTGTTGGTGGAATGGGAAAGGAGGGCGCCTTGACAATTGCATCTAGACAGATACAGTATATACAATAAATGGAAGTACCAGTCATAAAAATAATGAGCATTAACTTTGTAATCTTTTGCAAAACATTGCAATTCTATAAGAACTATATAGGTGTGTAATGTTAATAGCTTGGGAAACCACTACCAGTCACGTTTTCTTCTGCCTCCAACTCGTCAGATTCTGTAATTGTACAAATTAACATTTTAAAACATTATTAGTTTTAAAAAAGTGACCTAAAACGTGAGGGCCCCATATAGATTCAGTGTATAGACTTTGATTCTCAAGACAGATTCAACAATTATCGTAGAAGCATACCAAGAACATAGTCCTCAAACTTGCGTTGGGTCTTTTTCCTCCTTCCTCTTACTTCCTCATTTTCCTGCTCTTCCTCCTCGACATAGCTTGTCATGTCGTAATCATCGCATTCACAAATGTTTACTGTAAGGTTAAAGACACAGACATTACAATAAAAAAGACCATACTACTAGCATTTTGACTAAGGGTGCTCATCCAATACAGCTTCCATCAATCGGCCCCAAAAATCCTGATTGGAGCGCACCTTTTTTTGACTTGGTTTTTGTAATTTGGCTGCCTTACAATTTTTATTTTGTCAAAAGACTAATGAACCTTATTAGATAATTTACAAAAACTTACCGGAAGTCATTTTACGTTTCACCAAGGTGAATGTCATCCAGTCATCCTGAGGGGGGTGTTTATTGAGGAAAGCTGCCTTTTCCCCTTTTTTTGGCCATCTAATGGTTTTGTTGTCAACATCAATCCAGTTGTCTGGGGCAGTTCCCTCCACTTCCTTGCCATGCTCCACCCACACAGCCCTGGCATACATGATCTGGTAAGTAAAGGCACATTCATAAAGTGTTAGCACGTTTCCACACTACTTATCTATGAAACTGCTACAAACAAACACAAATGCCACCAGAAATTCAATTTGAAAATGACTCACAAAAGATAATTTAAAGTAATTTTTGTGTAATAAAAAAATCTAAATTTTACTGAGCTGAGCGTTCAACCCAACACCCTCTGCACCGGCCCGCCCCACACCGCATCACTGTAAGTCAGTTATGACAAAATAGTGAATGGTACATCTAGATAGAGGTTAATTAACATAAAAATGCCAACCTTTAAATTCTGTGTTCTATACCATGGAGGAGAGGTATGAGGACAGGGAGGCAGGCCACCTTGCGGAACAGATCAGTTTCAAGCAGTTGTTGTCTTTTCATCCCGCCTTGTCGATTTGTTGTGTACACTATATTTAGCAGTTTTGAGCTGCATGGCTTTTCAAACAACGCTGATGTGTAACGCTGGTGCAGGACATCGCAAAACACAATCCCATCCCTTCTTTCTCTGATAAAAGCAAATCTTTCATCTCGCAAGAGAAAACAACTGTCCTTTTCTTTTGTAGAAACAAACATTTGGGGTCGTGCTTCAGGCTGTGTTTTGCACTTGTTGGCATTTGCATATTCAATCTCTGATAATCGCCTGGTCACCTGTGCTAGGGGATTTTTCCCACTCCGTACATGTTTCTTGATTTGTTGGAGATGGTTTTCAAAAGGAAAACTGGAAATATCATTCAATGAGCAATTGAAGTGGCGGACATCCTCATGAAGGTGAATCAGTCCATGTACATTGTACACTGAAAAATACTTTCCGTGTACAGCGCACAGCGCATGACAAAGTGTGAGATAAGTTCATGGGCATATTGAAGGTATGCATTGCGAGTGCTCTCATCGGACTCCAACATAATTGACATGGCTACTGTCAAGGACAGAAAATGGTAGTATCTTTCAGGAGATAAGACATTCTTCAGTACAACTGGTCCTGTATACAACAAAAACTGCCGAAATTCTGTGGCCTTCCACCTGTCCAGCTCTTCTAGACCGCGGGGCTGTCGAGCAAATTCACTAGGCATTTTTCCTCTTAGTCCATTTAGCTTTTGCGATATTTCTTCCTTTTGTCTTGCAGATAAGCGGCAAAGTGTGGGGCCCCGAGTCAAGAATATTAGCATCCGTCGAACTACTCCCAAGTTTACCATATGCATATAGTCCAACACAAATGAGCTAACACAAGACATTCCTGCAGCAATGAATGGGCTGGCACCAGTTTGATGGTTCTTGTACTCTACTGCGCTGAAAGCTTCATCTGTTTGCAAGGTGCATCCCTGTTCATTGAATACCACTCTTCTTTGGACATAAGCACCTTTGGTGATGCACCTCTCACAACTGTGATAAGCATTATGATTCTTAATGCACTTCAGATAAGCTCTTGCTGGTGCGTCACAGATGAATGCTTGAATATGAACCGTGTAGGTCTTCTCTTCATGAATCATCCCATTTTCTGTGAGATGTTTACACTCCTTCAAATAGTCATCAAGATATTCTTCAAGAGGATACGGTTTCTTGTCCCCACAAAAGAGAGCAACCACAAATGGCTCAAGGTTGTGAAACTTTGCCAGTATTGGCCAGAACTGGACTTTGCTGCTTTTGAAGAGTGGGACACCATCAATATTAATGCTGAGGTTTATCGAGTCGTGATCATGTTTGAAAGACATTGTCTGACTTAGTAAATGACAAATCCCCTTTTCTAACCCATAATAAATGTATTGCCCACCACATTTTGGCTCAGATCCTACAGCTCGTGGTGTAACAAGGAGTGTTCTTGCATCCTTAAGGTAGCAGATGTCCTTGCTTTCTTAATATTGCCAATAATTCATTTAAGGATCTTTGTGTGGTTTTGTTCCTTGTAGACCATTGTCTTAAGTTCTCTTCTAATTCGGGAACATCCAATTCAGCATCACCGTTTAGAACTTCTTTTTCTGACTCAGAAGACACATACTCCACATCAGTGTCAAAGTCTGATTCATCGGTTGTTGAACTGTCAGCTGAATGAATATATTCAAAACTGCTCGCACTGTCAGCCTGGTTATGTAAGCCACAGGTTGATCTATCAGTCACTGATCTCTGACTTTCATGGTCATCATCACTGTCAGAATGCAGGAACTGATCCATTTCTGCCTTCCTTTTGCGCCATTCTTTTAAATAAGCCATCTGTAATACATAGTTTAATCATGAATTTGATTCAGAAATGTGCTTCCTCATAATAAAATGTTTTGGTATGAACAGTTCTCAAAGCTAAATATGTATGAATAGAATGTCACTGAAAGAGTCATGCATTATTCAAGGTTTATGTGATGTAGTTGGGCTATAAATTTAATTGATTTTACTTTTTTATTTCAAGTTATAACCCAAATGTCATCAGTACTTTTTGGTGTAATGATTAAGATGGGTTTGTGCTCACACCAAACTAGTTCCTATTACATTCAATTTAGTTTAACATAAAAAAAAAACGTGTTTTGCTTGAACAGAAACTTACCTCTTTTTTATCTTTATTGCTTCAACCTGAAAGAGATAAAAGAATTCCAAATTACAAAACTATATCATATACAGAAATATACAGATCAAGGGCCGTATTCACAAAACACATTCATTCCAATAGTAGATCTTAACTTGCCGATTTAGGAGGAAATCTTAAAAATATTTTGCATGTCAGTACAAATTTTAGGACTCCTAAATGTTTGCTCGATTTCAGAAAGCATTTAAGCGCTAAAACTAGCTCAGGGATCCAGACTAACTCTTTTTACTTGGAGCGTTGTATCCCCTTAATTTTTTTAGTAGCACAAGCAGAACATTTAAGGGAACACCTTAAATCAACATGCAATGCACTTTCACAAATATTAAATAAATAGACTTAACATACAGACATTACAATGTGCAGTTTTAGTTTAAGTTCACAGGCTCCAGACTAACATTTGAGTGCAGCAGCACCAGAGCCACTGTGAACTACAAAAAGTATTTGTTAACAATGATGGGTGGCTGACAAAGCACTGAGCTTGAGTAGAGCTGTAGATAAAATTTACTTTATTATCATTCTTATCTTAATATTAATTCAAATCTAAACAAGTGTATATTGTATGTATATTAGGTAATCAAAATAATTGCTAATAAGCACTCCTCTGCAGCCATCTACAGCACTGATAAATTATAATTTATTGTTTTTAAATAAGTTTTCCTACATCTTGAAACTTTTACTTTTTATAAATGGAGACAATCTTTGAAGGATGAACAAAAATTTTTGGTCATTGCATTAAAAATAAAATTTAAATATGGTAATACGAGTTTTGAAGTGCTGGAAAAATGTGTAGTACTAAGCATTTTGACCATTTCTGCAACAATACCATGGTTCCGGTTTGTGTTACTACACTAAATCCATGGTGAATGTTGCTGATTTGTGGACTTAAATCCTTCCATTAATGGCACAGTGTTTCTCCTGGTATTCATTTTTGACCCATTTCTAAACTGTGATAGTTGTGATAGCATATCAACCCGGTCTATGACACTTACATTTATAACTGACGTTAGCATGTTAGTGCGTTAGCTCTAGCTAGCTAGCTACTGTTGTATGTGTAGGCTCTATCTCTGCAGTTTACACTCAAACAACTAATGTTAGCGCACTAGCACTTATCTGTTCTTATCTTACCCGCGTTTCGGAGCACAAGAGGTAAAATACGGTAGATTGTTTATTGCTTTCAGCGGGTGAAAACTATATGCTGAAAAACTAGTCCATGCATTCGTTACTTCTAGACTAGATTACTGCAATTCCTTATTATCAGGTTGCCCAAATAAGTCCCTTAAGGCTCTCCAGCTGATCCAGAATGCTGCAGCACGTGTTCTGACGAGAACTAAGAGAAGAGATCATATTTCTCCTGTATTAGCTTCTCTGCATTGGCTTCCTGTGAAGTCTAGGATCGAATTTAAAATCCTCCTCCTGACTTACAAAGCTCTAAATGGTCAAGCACCATCATACCTAGAAGAGCTCTTAGTACCTTATTGTCCCACTAGAGCACTGCGCTCCCGGAATGCGGGGTTACTCGTGGTTCCTAGAGTCTCTGGAAGTAGACTGGGGGCCAGGGCTTTCAGCTATCAGGCTCCGCTTCTGTGGAACCAGCTTCCAGTCTGGGTTCGAGGGGCAGACACCGTCGCCACATTTAAGAGTAAACTGAAAACCCTCCTCTTTGACAAAGCTTATAGTTAGGGAGTGAGGAGTCGCAGCGTCCACCTAACCCGGCCAATCTGCTTCTCCTCGTAGTCAACAGTTTTATATACTGTATAATTAATAATATAGCAAGAGTAGAGGAAGGCAAGCCAGTACATCCCGATCCGGTTGGGAGAGTTCTAGCCCGACGAGGCACCTCTCTTTAACCTGCCTCTCTTAGTTATGCTATTACAATTCTAGACTGCAGGGGAGGCTGTTTCCTTCCTATGACACACTGAGCTGCTCTCTCTTCTCTACTTGTTACTTCTGTATGCATCCTGTCCCAGAATTGCTTGTTACTAATCTAGCTCTGGGGAGTTTACTCCCCGGAGTCCTTATGTTTCTTCTTCGCAGAGCTATGCTCTGTGATTCTCTGCAATTCCCGGCCGCGTCCTGCTGCATCCTGCTGCATCCGCCGCATCCACCCATGCTCTGCAGCGCCACGTTACATCCCGCAACGCCCTGCTGTGATGTTCCTATGCACAGAGTAGTCTGGATCCGGTATAGGGGACAGCACTACTCAGTATGACACGATGTGCCCTGCTATGACATGAACTTCCACGATAACCTTCGACGTCACTGTGACCTTTAATGTGACTATTACGCCACTGTTCATCACACCCCCAACATGAACTTCCACGATAACCTTCGACGTCACTGTGACCTTTAATGTGACTATTACGCCACTGTTCATCACACCCCCAACCGGCCCGTCAGACACCGCCTACCAAGAGTCTGGGTCTGCCGAGGTTTCTTCCTAAAAGGGAGTTTTTCCTCGCCACTGTCGCGATAGCCACTGCTAATGCTTGCTCTTGATGGAATTACTGTAATTGTTGGGGTTTTGGAAATTATAGAGTGTGGTCTAGACCTACTCTATCTGTAAAGTGTCTCGAGATAACTTTTGTTATGATTTGATACTATAAATAAAATTGAATTGAATTGAATATATTTAATATATTCACATATATACATAAAGAAATAGAGAAATAGAGTATACACTTCAAATTAAAGTTCTGAATCTGTTGAAACATTGCATGTAATATCCTAATTGATGTAATTTTCCGAGAATCATTATTAAAATGTCTGCTTGATGAAACCAGTTTGCTCAGAGTGTCTTCACTGGATCAGCAGCAGCTGTTTGAGTCTGTTGAACTTTCTGCTCAACTTTCTTCAATAAACATGTATTTCTCTTTTTTTATGTTAAAGGGGTGATAGAATGATTATATAGGGTATTTCACACTGTTCCTTATGGTCTCCTAATTGGATATGTAACATTAGTTGGGCTGAAAATGGTCTGGTTGATATTTTATTGGCCCTTATGCATCCCTGTGTTTTGGCCCTATTTGTAACAAGAGCTTTTCTTCCAAATATGGTATGCTCGTGAATATTTAGATGAGCTGCGCGCTGATTGGTTGAGCGAATTGCCATAGGCAGACATTAGAGATGCGTGCTGATTGGTTGAGCGAATCCCCAATACACATACATTAGAGAAGCGACAGAATCTCATATTCCAGACACTGCAATGTTTCGTTACCAAGTTCACTTCTGAGACTTTTTTATGTGAGAAATCAACTATATAAAGCTCATATATGGGCCGTTTTACGAAAATTGATGGCTAATTGCAAATATGGTAAGACTGTGTGTCGGACTTCAGCAGCGGTGCTGCTGCCTCGCCGCATGGCCTGCCTTCCTCCACAGACTCGGTCTGCTGTGAGCTCCGTTAGGCTGGCAGCCCTGACAGAGCTCCAGGGGCCTGCAGCTCCTCTCTTCCTGCTAGCTAAATGGCCCGTTGTGTGAGAGTGAGAGCGCGGGCAGAGAGCTTGTTACACCAGCAATCTCTTACCACATGTTACACACAATGTCACGCCACTTAGCTATACAACATCTAAATGTCTTATAAAGCTTACAACTGTGTCCGATTTCAAGTTAATGAATATTTGTGAGTTGTAAGAGTTTCGTTAGCTGCGACTGTCCCTACAATCCTAGGTGTACAAGATTGCGGCTAGTTAGCTTCATTTTTGGTCGTAATTCGAGTATATTTACAGTTTGAATTTCGTCACGCCACTTACACATCTAACTAAATGTTTTATAAAGCTAACAACGGTGTCCGATTTCAAGTTAATGAATATTTGTGAGCTGTAACGGTTTCGTTAGCTGCGACTGTCCCTTCAATCCTAGCTGTGTGTAGCTACAAATCACGGATAGTTAGCTTCATTTTCGGCGTAATTCAGAGTATATTTACAGTTTGAATTTCGTCAAGCCAGTTATACATCTAACTAAATGTTTTATAAAGCTAACAACGGTGTCCGATTTCAAGTTAATGAATATTTGTGAATTCCTGAGGAATTCTAAGAAGAGGCTAGCTAGCTCTCATGGATAGAGCTACATCCAGCCGCAGGCTCTATCAATGAGACTCGCGGATAAGAGGCGTTTATTTCCCCAATCGTTTGTTTAAATAACTCAACACATTATAATTACACACATTAAAAGATTAACTATAATCTGTGGTAAGAGATTGCTGGCGTAACAAGCTCGCTGACCGCGCTCTCACTCACACACACCGGGCATTTAGCTAGCAGGAAGAGGGGAGCTGCAGGTCCTGGAGCTCTGTCAGAGCAGCGGCGTTTAGTAGTCCATTATCCAAAAACCGGTGACTTTGCGCGGGTATGGAGTGCTGTCGGCTGCCAGTCGTAACGGAGCCTCAAGTACCTCACAGCAGGCCGGGGTCTGTGAAGGAAGGCAGGCTGGGCGGCAAGGCAGCTACACAGGCAGCACCGGCGCTGAATATCCTGTCTCAAAACGACGCTGAAAAACTAGTCCATGCATTTGTTACTTCCAGGCTGGACTATTGTAATTCCCTACTGTCAGGTTGCTCAAATAAGTCTCTTAAGACTCTCCAGCTGATCCAGAATGCTGCAGCGCGTGTTCTCACAAGAACTAAGAAAAGAGATCATATTTCTCCTGTATTAGCTTCTCTGCATTGGCTTCCTGTTGAATCCAGGATTGAGTTTAAAGTCCTTCTCTTGACCTACAAAGCTCTAAATGGTCTAGCACCATCATATCTAGAAGAGCTCCTAATACCCTATTGTCCTACTAGAGCACTGCGCTCCCAGAGTTACTGGTGGTACCTAGAGTCTCTAAAAGTAGAATGGGAGCCAGAGCCTTCAGTTATCAGGCTCCTCTCCTATGGAACCAGCTCCCGATCTGGGTTCGGGGGCAGAAACTGTCACCTCATTCAAGAATGAACTTAAAACTCTCTTATTGATAAAGGCTTATAGTTAGGGGTGAGGAGTTGCAGTGTTCACCTAACTGGCCCAACTGCTTCTCTTCATAATTGTTAGATTAATAATACATAACAAAGTAGAGGGAGGCAGGCCCAACCCAGATCCGGCAGGGGGAAGTTCTAAGCCCGGAAAAGCTACCTCTCCTTATGACCTGTCTCTCTTAGTTACCTGTTATAGTTACGCTGTTATAGTCCTAGACTGCCGGGGACTTCCTTCCTTTGACACACTGAGCTGCTCTCTCCTCTCCCTTTCTATTACTGTTTCTATTACTGTTACTATTACTATTACTATTTGTTGTGCAGCCCGTCCCAGAAATGCTTGTTACTAATCCTAGCTTCTGGGGAGTTTACTCCCCGGAGTCCTTAGCTTTTTCCCCAGCGCGTATTTCCTTGGAGAACGTTGGCACCAAGACCCTGGTTGCAGCTGTCGCGCGTGGTCCTGCTGCACTCCCTGCTGAGCTCAGCGATGCCCTGCAATGTCATGCTGCGTCCTGCTGAACCCTGCAGCTTCCCGCTACATCCAGTCACTGTTCCATTATTAATGTGACTACTCGCCACTGTTCATCACACCCCCAACCGCTCGTCAGACACCGCCTACCAAGAGCCTGGGTCTGTCCGAGGTTTCTTCCCAAGGAGGGAAGTTTTTCCTCGCCACTGTCGCACTGCTTGCTCTTGAGGGAATTACTGGAATTGTTGGAATTGTTGGGGCTTTGTAAATTATAGAGTGTGGTCTAGACCTACTCTATCTGTAAAGTGTCTCGAGATAACTTATGTTATGATTTGATACTATAAATAAAATTGAATTGAATTGAATTGAATTGAATTGAACTCCGACACACAGTCGGACAAAATTTGCAATTAGCCATCCATTTTCGTAAAGCGGCCCATATTTGAGCTTTATATGGTTGATTTCTCGCATAAAAAAGTTTCAGAAGTGAATTTTGTAATGGAATAGCAGAGATCTGCGTGACCTAGCTAGATTCAGAAGACTACCTGATCTCAGGTCAGTTGTGTAGCCTATCTAAATGTACTACTTGATCTCAGGTCAGTTGTGTAGCCTATGTAAATGTTGGGGCGTGACCGTTCTCTTAATACACCCATGGGCTGACAAAGGTTCCGGTTTTTGGGAGGTTGACGTCAACTTCCAGCTTTGTTGGGATTCGCCCGTTTTCAGCAGCAGTTTCAAAATATGAGATTTTCATAGTAAAGGGGTGTCAGTGGGATTTAGAGCTTCTATGTATGTCCTATTTACCCACCGAACTGTCGTTATTACACTATGACAGGGTAAAATCAGTTTTGCATTCTATCACCCCTTTAAAGGAGAATTCCGGTCAATTTCAACCCGTAGCTCTGTTGTTTGTAAATCAGGAGTACTGTCAGTAGCGAGAAAAACGAAAACAAACGGTGCCGCCTACACCGAGTTATCCTCCTGCTAGATTTTGCACCCAACAGTCTTAAACAAGGCTTAAACAGGGCAAGTTTTAAACACCGCAGTGAAGCAGAGCTGACCTACAGTTCAAGAGTTCAGCAGCTCATTTGCATAGGTAACCTAGCAACGGCGGAGCCTGCCTGTCAGCAGAAGCAGGGAGGAGCTCACAGAGCTGACAGACGGAGCTTGGAGTTAGATCAGGACTAATATCAGAAAATGGTTCGAGTTTGTGCCTTTCCAAAATTACGGCAACCAAATGAAGAGATATTTGAGCTTGAGCTTTCACCGTCTACAACCTCCGCGCAGCCGGGAGATTTTACAGTTATGGCTGGTTGCACTTGATGCGGGTACATGGTGGTGCTCGTGTGGATACTGTATCGCAATGACCACCGAGGAAGAAAGCCTGTGCTGTAAGGAAAGGGATCTCATCCAGCCTGGTCTGGACGGGTCAACGGACATTGTTTCGCCCATACAGAGGTTTCCCCATCTGATCTATAAGGATGATCTAACCGGCCAGACCTGATGGCCAGCTGTCTAATGAGTGAGTACAACAGGCTTTCGTGACTCTGTCTAGCTTAGGTACATTTGTTTTTAGTTGTAAATACACATTCAAAACACTAATCAAAACACACCTCTTTAGATTAGCTTTCCACATACAATAATCTTACATTTCTCACCTGATAGTTACTGTTTTTAATTGCTTCTAAATATCCTTGTTTTATGTGTTGGTTTTATTGCTTATCTGTTTTTAATGTGATATATGTGCTGGTTTTTACTGTAAAGTGTCTTTGAGTATGATGAAAAGCCCTCTTTCTTGTTACAGACGATAACGGCAGACGCTTAACGTCTTGCGATTTTAAGTCCTCCACAACGAAATACAGTCACTAATTACACCGTTTTAGCTGTATTTTAACCGGACCTGTCTGCGGCAGCTTTCTCCGTTGTTTCCAAACTTTTCTCCGCTCCGTTAGCTACGTAACTAGGACTTAGGTATTTGTTGTGCTAACGGCTAGTTAGCCTGCCTGCTAGCGGGAGTTAAAGCGAACCACTCAGGATTTTGCCTCCTGGGAAATCTAATCTATTCCATATTTTGGTAACAGTAACGAGCTATCCACAGCTTGCTAATACAAGCAGGAGCACCTGCATTGTATTTCGAATTTGTGAAGGTTTTAGGTTTTAGGAAAAGGCCTCCATCAACGTTGCTACTAGCTAAACTAGCAAGCTACACGATGCCCCCCTCAGCTGTTCACCTGGCTGTGACTCGTGCCTCCTGTTCAGCCAGAAGATAGTGGAACTTGAAGCCAGAATATCGACTCTCCACCAGATCAAGGCAAGTGAACAGTTCCCCGACTCCATTTTGGAAGTTCTCCTCACATATACACTGTCGGATGTCTTGATTCCACTGTGCCCTGCAATACTCTCACCCCACCACACACTAATACAACCTCTGTCCCTGTTGTCTCTCCTCGGCTTGCCGAGGACCCAGCCAGCTCTGCTGACCAGCTCCACTCCACACCAGCCGGAGCCATGGCGTAGGAGCAAGCACCAGAGCAGGCGGTCAGGACAACGCTCAGCCCCAGCCCAACCCCTACGACTAGAAAACCGCTACAGCATTCTGGACGAACGACGGAGTTCCCTTCTCTGCTACCGTCCCCACGCAGCTCATCCTGGTCCAGCGACACAATCGACGCCCATTGAGGGCGGACTCTCCCCTCGGACTCATCAACCTCCACGCTGATCATCGGAAGCTCCATGGTAAGGGACCTCCACATTCCCCCTTTACCTAGCGGTCCCTCTAAGGTCTACTGCTTCCCCGGGTGCCAAGGTCCGTGACATCCAGCACAAACTTCCCGGCATCCTCGCCCCCCCGCCAAGGTCGACAACATCATCGTGCATGTGGGCACAAATGACATCAGAGAGGGACGGTCGACAGCACTCGGAGAGACTTCACCACTCTCCTCTCCACCCTGATGGGCACAGGTAAGCGGATTGTCATCTCTGGGCCTCTACCTACCTACAGGAAGGGTGCTGAGAGATGGTCCAGACTGTTCTGGCTCCACACCTGGCTGGAACCACTCTGCACTTCCCTGAGCATTCCCTATATCGACCACAACTTCAACTTGTTCTGGGAGATGCCCAACCTGCTGAAGCGTGATGGTCTCCACCCAAACCGACACGAGCCAGGATACTATCTGACAACATAACGACCCACTGAAAGGCAAGTATTGACATTATGTTGAAAATATCACAGATTCATGTCCCCAGGCATTGATCCTGATAGCACTATACAAGTGGATGAATCTGAAAATGTTTTCTGCAGGATAACATGTAGTACTAGTGTTATTCCAGTAGCGTGTAGTACTAGTACTATTCCAGTAACATGTAGTATTAGTACTATTCCAATTATAATCAACAACAGACCACACAAAGTGGTGAATAGAGGGAACATACCCACAACTAATTAGAATTAAAAACTACCACTGCAATGATAGAAAAGGAGACGAAAATTAGATGTGGATTACTAAATATCAGATCTCTGTTTTCTAAAGCAGTACTACGTAAATGAATTGATATCTGATAATCAAATTGATCTATTCTGTCTTACTGAAACATGGCTGGGCCATGAAGAATATGTTAGTCTAAGTAGGCGACTCCTCCCAGTCATATTAATACTCAAATTCCTAGAGGGGGCGCGAGGAGGGGAGTTGCGGCCATATTTGATTCAAGCCTTCGTAAATTAACCCTATAACCCAAACTGAATTATAACTCTTTTGAAAGTCTTGTTCTTAATCTTCAACATCCAACCGGAAATCAGAACAGCCAATTATATTTGTTGTTGTCTACCGAGCTCCAGGTCCGTATTTCGAATTTTTATCTGAATTCTCAGAGTTTTTATCATGTGTAGTCCTTAAATCAGACAAAGTACTTATTGTAGTGATTTTAATATCCATGTGGACGTTGACAGCAATAGCCCTACTATACCTGCTTTCAACACATTACTGGATTCAATCGGTTTCAGTCAGGAGTGTGCACAAAGGCGCACGCGCTTTTAACCACACCCTCGACCTTGTGCTGGCATATGGTATTGAAATTGAGGACTTAAGAATATTTCCGCAGAATTTGGTATTATCAGATCATTTTTTAATTACTTTTGAATTCTTGCTACCTGACCATACTAAACTAGATAATGGCTTCTACACTAGATGCCTATCTGACAGTGCTATAGCTAAATTTAAGGAAGATATTACAACAGCATTTGACTCTATGTCGTGCCTTAGAATAACAGAGGACCTCTATGTTAACCTCAGTCCCTCTCGGGTTGATGCATTTGTGGACGGTTTTGCGACTTGCCTCTCCGACGACCTACGGACTCTGTCGGCTCCTCTAAAAAGAAGACGATGAAGCGAAGAAAAAGCTCCTTGGTATAACGAACAAACTCCCCAGATTGAAACAAGTCGAAAACCTCGAGGGTAAGTGGCGCTCCCCAAAAGTGGAAGAATCCCCGGATCTGGCATTGAGAAAGTCTCAAAACCTATAGGAAGGCCTTAAGAAAAGCCAGATCAGACTATTACTCTTCACTAATAGAAGAAAATAAGAACAACCCAAGGTTTCTTTTCAGCACTGTAGCCAGGCTGACAGACAGTCATAGCTCTACTGAGCCATCTATTCCTCTAGCTCTGAGTAGTGATGACTACATGAGCTTCTTCAATGATAAAATTATAACAATTAGAGATAAAATTAATTACCCTTTGCCCTCAACTTCTAACAGTTCATCTTTAAATACAGGACCGCTAGAACGAACGACTAATCCGGACATATACTTAAACTGCTTTTATCCTATAGACCTTCAACAATTAATGTTAAAGATATCCTCAGCTAAGCCATCTACCTGTCTCTTGGACCCCATCCCAACGAGGCTACTCAAAGAAGCGCTACCCGTGGGTAAACACTTCACTACTAGATATGTATCAATATGTCCTTATTAACAGGTTATGTACCGCAGTCATTTAAAATAGCTGTGATAAAATCTCTTCTGAAAAACCGACCCTGGATCCTGAGGTCTTAGCAAACTATAGACCTATATCTAACCTTCCCTTTCTATCCAAGATCCTTGAGAAGGTGGTTGCTAATCAGTTATGTGATTTTATACATAGCAACAGTTTATTTGATGATTTTCAATCAGGTTTGAGAAAGAATCATAGCACAGAGAACGGCACTGGTGAAAATTACTAACGACCTTCTAACAGCTGCAGACAAAGGACTTGTCTCCATTCTTGTTTTACTAGATCTTAGTGCTGCTTTTGACACTATTGATCATACAATCCTGTTACAGAGATTAGAACACTTAGTCGGAATTAAAGGAACTGCACTAAAATGGTTTAAGTCTTATTTCTCTGAGCCCTCCCAATTTGTTAACATTAACGATAAACCCTCCAAGCACGCCAAAGTCAGCCATGGGTTCCTCAAGGCTCAGTGCTTGGACCAATTCTATTTTCCTTATATGCCTCTCTACGCAGACAACATATTATTAGGAAACACTCAATTAATTATCACTGCTACGAACGTGCGTACCCAATTATATCTGTCAATTAAGCCAGATGAAAGTGGTCAGTTAGCAAGACTTCAAACGTGTGTTGAGGATATAAAATCCTGGATGACCCACAACTTCCTGATGTTAAACTCAGACAAACGGAAGTTATTGTGATAGGACCAACGCGACTGCGTCGTTTCGAAAGATATAGCTACTCTGGATGGTATTGCCCTGGCCTCCAGCACTGCGGTCAGGAAATTTGGGAGTTATTTTTGATCAGGATATATCCTTCAACGCCCATTTAAAACAAACCTCAAGAATAGCCTTTTTCCATCTTCGTAACATTGCCAAAATCAGGAATATCCTGTCTCAGAATGATGCTGAAAAACTAGTCCATGCATTCGTTACTTCTAGACTAGATTACTGCAATTCCTTATTATCAGGTTGTCCAAATAAGTCCCTTAAGGCTCTCCAGCTGATCCAGAATGCTGCAGCCCGTGTTCTGACGAGAACTAAGAGAAGAGATCATATTTCTCCTGTATTAGCTTCTCTGCATTGGCTTCCTGTGAAGTCTAGGATCGAATTTAAAATCCTCCTCCTGACTTACAAAGCTCTAAATGGTCAAGCACCATCATACCTAGAAGAGCTCTTAGTACCTTATTGTCCCCACGAGGGCACTGCGCTCCCGAAATGCGGGGCTACTTGTGGTTCCTAGAGTCCTCTGGAAGTAGACTGGGGGCCAGGGCCTTCAGCTATCAGGCTCCGCTTCTATGGAACCAGCTCCCAGTCTGG
The DNA here is from genome assembly GCF_010015445.1 of Perca fluviatilis. NCBI lineage: Eukaryota > Metazoa > Chordata > Actinopteri > Perciformes > Percidae > Perca > Perca fluviatilis. The sequence goes on along the minus strand of NC_053128.1, from coordinate 33,882,908 downwards.
GTTCGAGGGGCAGACACCGTCGCCACATTCAAGAGTAAACTGAAAACCCTCCTCTTTGACAAAGCTTATAGTTAGGGAGTGAGGAGTTGCAGCGTCCACCTAACCCGGCCCACCTGCTTCTCCTCGTAGTTAGTTATGCTATTACAATCCCAGACTGCAGGGGAGGCTGTTTCCTTCCTATGACACACTGAGCTGCTCTCTCTTCTCTACTTGTTACTTCTGTATGCATCCTGTCCCAGAATTGCTTGTTACTAATCTAGCTCTGGGGAGTTTACTCCCCGGAGTCCTTATGTTTCTTCTTCGCAGAGCTATGCTCTGTGATTCTCTGCAAATCCCGGCCGCATCCTGCTGCATCCTGCTGCATCCTGCTGCATCCGCTGCATCCGCCGCATCCACCCATGCTCTGCAGCGCCACGTTTCATCCCGCAACGCCCTGCTGTGATGTTCCTATGCACAGAGTAGTCTGGATCCGGTATAGGGGACTGCACTACTCAGTATGACACGATGTGCCCTGCTATGACATGAACTTCCACGATGACCTTCGACGTCACTGTGACCTTTAATGTGACTATTATCACCACTGTTCATCACACACCCCAGCCCGTCCGGCCAGACACCGCCTACCAAGAGTCTGGGTCTGCCGAGGTTTCTTCCTAAAAGGGAGTTTTTCCTTGCCACTGTCGCGATAGCCACTGCTAATGCTTGCTCTTGATGGAATTACTGTAATTGTTGGGGTTTTGGAAAGTGTCTCGAGATAACTTTTGTTATGATTTGATACTATAAATAAAATTGAATTGAATTGAATTGAATGAAATGTATTATTATTTATTATAAATAAATGCCTCAATTCTTTAGTGAAATAACCAAAGCTCGCCCTCCCCCCCCCAGCCAATGCAGACCCCTGGCCTACCGGGTGATTCTGGAGTGGGTTCTGAGAGGAGAGCACCTTGGCCGTGGCACCAGAAGAACATTGCCTACCTGTGTTATAGCAGCGATCAGACAAGAGTACCCCTCCCCAACTGGAAGTTACACAGGATTCAAAGAGGCAGAGGACATTTTCTGAGTCAAAAACTATCATTTCTAGTAATACTTGGTATGGCCATTACTAGGAATAAACAAAGCAATTGCACAGTTATATTACAAGTAAAGTTGAATAAGTAAATTGTAAGAATAAATAAATTGTAAGAATAAGTACATTGTACAGTTCTATACTGCACCTGTCTGTTACAGTGATTTTATAATATAACAATACACATTACATTTGTGCTTTTGTGTCTTTACTTCAACAAAAAGGAAATAACAATATCACAATCTAGACAGAATTAATGTAAAGTATGTACAGTACAGTGTGTGGTTTTATACATAATCATGCTGCAGCATAGTCTGAAGTGTACAAAGAAAAAATAGTTCAGTACTCTTTTCCTAGGCCTAGAACATGCTCTTATAATGTGACCTGGCTTGAGCAACCAGTTGACTCTTATCCAGCAGAGGAACTGGGGCTATGTTACAAAGCAGTCGCCTTCTTCTCTGTCCATGACGGGGTAAGGGTTTTTTTCTTCTGTGGACTTGAAAGAACTATTTTGAACTGGCTGGATGACCAGCTGGACGCCTTCTTGGGAGTTGACTGTGGCACTGCAGCTAATTCTGTCTCTATGTCACTGGATGGTGTCCCCTAAATAAGTAAGAAGGAGAAAGAGCATTGTAATCAGACTCAATGGCCAAAACATTAACATTGAGGATGCATCTATCATAATCATATCAGTGTTGTAAGGCAATTACAGTAATATATAAATGTTGGCTGTAACGCAGTGATATAACTCATTACTAATTACATGTCGGTAATATCATACACGGGTCTCAGTAACGGGAGTTTTTTTTTTTTTTTCAAGAATTCACCAACACCGTGAAACATTTCTTCACAGAAAAAAAAAGTGAGAATTACTTTAGCCTTGGAAAGTATAAATCATAAGGACGTTACCTCCAATTTGTCTGCAGCTGGTCTTTTCGCTTTAGGAATGGCGTTTTCCTTCAGATACCGGGACATGACGCTCTTTTCGGTGAAGTCAATGTTCGCTACAAACACGGTAATCTCTCTCATGTAGCTAACGTTATCAAGGGAGCTGAAGTGCAACCAGCCATAACGGTAAAATCTCCCGGCTGCGGAGGGGTAGACGGTGAAAGCTCAAGCTCAAATATCTCTTCATTTGGTTGCCGCAATTTGGAAAGGCACAAACTCGAACCATTTTCTCATATTAGTCCTGATCTAACTCGAAGCTCCGTCTGTCAGCTCTGTGAGCTCCTCCCTGCTTCTACAGACAGGCAGGCTCCGCCGTTGCTAGGTTACTTATGCAAATGAGCTCCTGAACTCCTGAACTGTAGGTCAGCTCTGCTTCACTGCGGTGTCAGGTTACAGCCTGTTGATACATGCTCATTACTATGGACAGGACCTCGGAAAATCGTTTTTTTGTGGAAAAAATGCATTTTGGAATATTGGATTGTATGAGATCGGCACTCGATTCTTCAGGACTTGAGGACCGGAGAGCAGTACATAAACAGAGGTAAGGATTAACACTACTTTATGCCTTTCTGTCAGATCTACTGCAGTCAAATTCGCTGTGTTCCCTCGTAAGAAATAACTGCACATGGCTAAGCACTAGTAATGGCATTTCGAACATGTTTAGAGGCTAAAAACACGTTTAAAACTTGCCCTGTTTAAGCCTTGTTTAAGACTGTTGGGTGCAAAATCTAGCAGGATATCCTCCTCGGTGTAGGCGGCACCGTTTGGTTTCGTTTTTCTCGCTACTGACAGTACTCCTGATTTACAAACAACAGAGCTACCGGTTGAAATCGACCGGAATTCTCCTTTAAAGCTGCTTTCTTTCTAACTTCCAGCAGGGGGAGACTCCTTAAAGCTGTATTCTATCTGAATTCCAACAGGGGGCGACATGTAAAGATTAGACATAAAGTTGAATCTAATCTAATCTAAAACGTGTGGTTGCAAAAGAAGGTCGGTTTCTGTAGAAGTCTATGAGAAAGTGACCCACTTCTCACTTGATTTATTAACTCAGTAAACATTTTCATAATTAATTTATGGTCTCAATCACTAGTTTTAAGTCTTGTGCAACACAGAACAATGTTAATTTTTAGAATTAGTGTTAAATTTTAAAATCAGCGATAAAGCAGGGGGTGTTTTAGGGCGTGGCTATGTTGTGATTATGAGTGAAAGTGTGTAACGTAGAGTGTAAGGGCTGCTCCTTCACTCCTCCCTCTCATCTAAAATCATCATATCCGCAACCAGGATGGCTGCGCCCGTAACGGAAAACTCAACGACTCAAAGCTGATCTCCACAAACCAAAGGGTGACTCACACATGCTCTGTCCATTAATATACAGTACAGTCTATGGTATTTCAGTGAAAGACAAAACTTCTTCACTCCTTCCTGCCAGTTCAGACACTTGTCCCAGAATCCTCTGAAAGTCCTCCATGTCTGTCAGCATGATTCCAGCCTGAAGAACTTCTCACACATCCTCTTTATTTCTTCCAGATCGTTCTTCAGCCGTTCTATAATCTCCATGAACACTTTCCTTTTTACAACCACACATTTACATTTACAACCACAGCTCATCTTCCTCCTACTAGTGCTCCTGCTGCAGCTCCTCCTGCGACTACTGCTAACATTGCTGCTGCTGCTAAACTAACCCTCCCAGTGAACAGAGCTTCAAGGACCAGGAGTCCTATTCCTCCTTCTGCAGCTCCTGCTACTGCGTCTTCTGCTGCTACTGCTCCTCCTGCTACTACTCCTCCTACCACTGCTAACATTTCTGCTCCAAGTACTGCTAAACTAGCCCCCCCAGTGACCGGAGCTGCAAGGGCCAGGAGTCCTATTCCTACTACTGCTCCTATTGCTCCTGCTACTGCTCCTGCGTCTTCCGCTGCTACTACTCCTCCTGCTGCTGCTCCTCCTCCTGTGTCTCCTGCTGCTACTGCTCCACCTGCTATTACTCCTCCTACCACTGCTAACACTTCTGCTCCAATTGCTGCTAAACTAACCCTCCCAGTGAACGGAGCTGTAAGGATCAGGAGTCCTACTCCTACTACTGCTCCTCCTCCTCCTGCTGCAGCTCCGACTCCTGCTGCTGCTGCTGCTAAACTATTCCTCCCAGTGAACGGAGCTGCAAGGACCAGGAGTCCTACTCCTGCTACTGCTCCTCCTGCTACTGCTCCTCCTGCTACTGCTAACGCTACTCCTCCTGCTAAACTAACCCACCCAGTGAACGGAGCTGCAAGTACCAGGACTACTATTCCTACTATTGCTCCTACTCCTCCTGCTACTGCTCCAATTCCTACTGCTACTGCTCGTACTCCTCCTGCTACTCCTTCACTTGCTTCTGCTGCTACTGCTGCTGCTGCTGCTCCTCCTGCTACTGGTAACGCTCCTAAACTACTCCCCCTACTGAATAGAGCTGCAAAGAACAGGTGTCCTATTCCTACTGCTGCTCCTATTTCTGCTCCTACTCCTCCTGCTACTGCTCTTCCTGCTACTACTCCTCCTGCTACCCCTAACACTCCTGCTCCTACTGCTGCTAAACTAGCCCCCCTAGTGAACGGAGCTGCAAGGAACAGGAGTCCTATTCCTAGTCCTACTCCTGCTCCTACTCCTCCAGCAACATATCCAGGTGTTCTCTTCTGCGTCTTTCTGACTTTAAGTTTGTTCATTAATCCAGACAGATGAGGAGGGAGGTCTCTGATCCATCTTCTTAGTGTTGACTCTGAACCCCCCATCTTGAGGTCTCCTGGTCCTCCTGAAGTGTTGAGATCTCCTCTTCAGAGTGATGAAGAAGCTGAACTTAAATCAAACTGTGATCTGATGTGATCAGAAAGGTTCTGTGGAGACAGGAAGAGACACACATCATCAGAATAAACACATACACACACACAGAGAGACACACACTGTACACACACACACACAGGTGTTTCCTCCCAGCTCCACTCAGGTAAACGCTGCTGCAGCAGCTGGGAGGAAACTCTAACTCACCTTAGATTTCTGACATTTAAAAACTCTCTATTCCTTTCAGATTAAAAGAAAACTCTGAGTTAGAGCAGCAGAGGAAACTAACCTCAGCCAACATCAACAATAACCCTGATCTGATATTCAATATGTTTAATATTTAACTTTCGACTCCTGGACTGAGATCCTGGTTCATCCAGAGAGAGGAAAGGTAGTGTTTATCTTGCCAGGTCATGTTTGTAAATGAGAAGTTGTTCTCAAACAGTTTACCTGGATGAATAAAGTAAAAAAAAAAGAAAAAAAAAAGTCTCAGTTAAGTGCAAACTCAAACTACACTTCATTATATTCATGTGGTTTTCTCCTCAAAAGAGAAGAAAAACAACAGTTTAAAATATGATCAGCACATAAAGTACAGGCCAAAAGTTTGGACACACCTTCTCATTCAATGTGTTTCTTTATTTTCATGACTATTTACATTGTAGATTCTCACTGAATGCATCAAAACTATGAATGAACACATATGGAATTATGTACTTAACAAAAAAGTGTGAAATAACTGAAAACATGTCTTATATTTTAGATTCCTCAAAGTAGCCACCCTTTGCTCCAGTGAGGGACTCCATAGTTCTGCTGGGGGACTTCAATGCGCACGTGGGCAATGATGGAGACACATGGAGAGGCGTGATTGGGAGGAACGGCCTCCCTGATCTAGTGGTTGTTTGTTGTTGGACTTCTGTGCTAGTCATGGATTGTCTATAACGAACACCATGTTCGAACATAGGGATGCTCATAAGTGTACCTGGTACCAGAGCACCCTAGGCCGAAGGTCAATGATCGATTTTATAATCATTTCATCTGATCTGAGGCCGTGTGTCTTGGACACTCGGGTGAAGAGAGGGGCGGAGCTGTCAACCGATCACCATCTGGTAGTGAGTTGGGCCAGTGGGTGGGGGAAGACTCTGGACAGACCTGGTAAGCCCAAATGGGTAGTGCGGGTGAATTGGGAACGTCTGGAGGAGGCCCCTGACCAACGGACTTTCAACTTGCACCTCCGGCGGAGCTTTTCGTGCATCCCTGTGGAGGCTGGGGGCATTGAACCCGAGTGGACAATGTTCAAAGTTTCCATTGCTGAAGCTGCGGCGAGGAGCTGTGGTCTTACGGTCTTAGGTGCCTCAAGGGGTGGTAACCCACAAACACCGTGGTGGACACCGGTGGTCAGGGAAGCCGTCCGACTGAAGAAGGAGTCTTTCCGGGATATGTTATCCCAGAAGAATGCGGAGGCAGTTGCAGGGTACCGAAGGGCCCGAAGGGCTGCAGCCTCTGCTGTGAAAGAGGCAAAGCAGCGGGTGTGGGAGAAGTTTGGAGAAGACATGGAGAAGGACTTTCGGGCAGTAAGTCGGATTCGTTTCAGGTGAGGGTTGGCCTCCGCCAGGGCTGCGCTTTGTCACCATTTCTGTTTGTAATATTTATGGACAGGATATCGAGGCGTAGTCGGGAGGGGTTGCAGTTCGGTGGGCTGGGGATCTCATCGCTGCTCTTTGCAGATGATGTGGTCCTGATGGCATCATCGGCCTGCGACCTTCAGCACTCACTGGATCGGTTCGCAGAGTGTGAAGCGGTTGGCATGAGGATCAGCACCTCTAAATCTGAGGCCATGGTTCTCAGCAGGAAACCGATGGAGTGCCTACTCCAGGTAGGGAATGAGTCCCTACTCATTTAAACTCCTTAGGAGTTTAAATACCTTGTTCGCAAAAGAGGGGAGGACCCAGGACTAGGTGAAGGGACGTCCAGCTGGGAGGAGGCCTCAGGGAAGACCCAGGACTAGGTGGAGGGATTATATCTCCAACCTGGCCTGGGAACGCCTCGGGATCCCCCAGTCGGAGCTGGTTAATGTGGCTCGGGAAAGGGAAGTTTGGGGTCCCCTGCTGGAGCTGCTGCCCCCGCGACCCGACACCGGATAAGAGGTGTCTGACGAAGAGGTGTCTGTCTGTCTATGTGTGTTTTTGTTCTTACCGGTTTGTCTGTCAGCTGTGTGAGGCGGTCCAGGTGAAGCAGCTACTGAGCGTGCTCAGTCTGTCTCTTATCTTTCAGTCCTCTGAGTCGTTTCTCTGAAACCACATGACCAGAGAAACCTGTCAAACAACTGCAGCGTCTCACCTCAACAACAGCTGACTTTAAAGAGGAACTTATGTTTTATTAACTGACAACATTATGGTATGGATCCCTCCAGAGATAGAGTTTTTAGTTTAACATGAAACCATCCCAACACTATGTCACCTTGTTAGTCTGCTAAATAAAACGTAGTGTTCAACATCTTCCAAACACAACCATGAACTTATTTGTAACTAAGTTACAGTTTTTTACAATCACTTTGCTACTAATTTCAGAACCTTGATGGGATTTTTCAAAACTATAGACACAAAACTCAAAACAGTCATCACTTGTAACACAGGTTGTCCAATGTTCAAAACATTGCATTGTGCATTCATATCTCTACAGAAGTCTTGCACTTGCACAATCACTGGTTCAAAAAACAAATATATTGTGAAATACCATTGAAACATTACTTTAGATCACCCACACACAAGCTACCCATAGTTTCACTGAGTCATTGTTCGTACAATCATTAAATATTGTAGTACGAAATAGGTGATACATGTTTCATTATGGTACTACAAGTAAATACATCTCTGTAAAAGTACTGCAGTAGTAGAGAGAATACTACAGACCAATGTGGTATAAGTATATATATATATACTTATACCACATTGGTCTGTAGTATTCCAGACCAATGTGGTCTGGAATACCACAGACCGTTAAAATACTAACAATAATATACAATTGGCCAACAATAATATAGTCACCTTATATTTCCCCATGTTGTAGCTGACGTGTCTTTAGCTGTAGGTTAATGTCATATATTATCACCTAATCATAACCCTTTGACCTAGTTTATGTAACGTTACATTTCTGTTGTTGAAATGTTAGCTATTTTAAAGGCGGATTCATGCTTTTGCGTTAAATCGACTCGTAGGTACGTAGAGATACACACCACACACACACACACACACACACACACACACACACACACACACCAAGCCAATAATGTTGATAATAAGAAACATAAACATAAGTGTGCCGACAGTGCATTGTGGGTATCCTGAAAGTAGTTTGACAGACATGGTACACACATTACATTGCCTGAAAAGAAGTAATCATGTTTTTCCTTCATATTGTTTTACAACCCGTTTCCTAACCAGTAAAATACAGACCGTTAGACAGCATCTCTCAGCATCAGATACCCAACGCTACCCCCACTTCAGGGTCTGACTGGACCTCAGCGGGCAGAGCAGCAGCTCAGCGGTGCCGTAAGATGACGTGGTATTAAGAGAGACAACAGCTGCGACTCTAGAGAGTAGTAGGAAAGCTGAAATGCCACGTAAGGATGCAGGTGGGAGGATGCAGGTGGATGGATCAAATAACACAGGACTTTCCCCCAGGAGACCAGCGTTTAGGTCCTGTTCTTGTCCCTGAAACGTATGTTTTGTAACCCCCACCCACCATCTTAACCTAAACCTAAGTGTCCTGTTGTTATCAGTTAAACCTACATCCAGATCCAGAGCGCCAAAAAGTGACGCCAAGAGTCTCGACCAAGCATTACAGTAAAGAATGATGATGAAATATTACATCCATAGATCATGTAGTCTAATTGGTTAATGCTCCACGCTAATTGGTGACAATGAATCTCGTTATCTTAAACCTTTAATGATCTAAACATGGAATATTGTTTGTCTGTTTCCATACAACTATGCATTAAGAGTAATGCAACAGTTAATTATCATTTTGAGTAGGTGTATCAATTGATAGTTAGATGATTGTAATGAAATGAATAGACAATCATCTGAAATATAAAGTGTGAATTGCTTTTTGAAGTAGTAGTACTTTGATGTTAAGTTGTGTCATATTGAACAGCTGATCTTTGTTAAATGAACAAATGATCTCAGGTTTATGTGTATTGTATCCAAGCAATTGAAAAAATGTACATATTGATCATTGGTTGTGAGTTTTGTGTCTGGAGTTTTGAAAAATGACGTCAAGGTTCTGAAACTGTAACTGATAACTTCATGCAGCGTAGATTTGGACATGTGTTTGTGTGTGTCTGTGTTTGTGTATGTGTCTCTGTATGCGTGTGTGTGTTTGTGTGTGTGTCTCTGTATGCGTGTGTGTGTGCGTCTGTGTGTGTGTCTCTCTGTGTGTGTGTGTGTGTGTGTGTCTGTGTCTGTGTGTGTGTGTGTGTCTGTGTGTGTGTCTCTGTGTGTGTGTGTGTGTGTGTGTGGGTGTTCTTACCTTTGTGTCTTTCAGCTGTGTGAGGTGGTGCAGGTGAAGCAACATCTGAGCGTGCTCAGTCTGTCTCAGCTTTCAGTCCTCAGAGTCGTTTCTCTGAAATCACATTTCAAGAAGCCAAATGTGATTGGCAGTAAGGTTTAGAAGAGACGTGGGACGTCCCACAGCTGCTCTGCCTGTATCTCCACCATGAAACCTCTGACTGGCTCTGTGCCATCCAACCAGTCCTACTGCCTAAAGTTGGGAGGAACCATTCAGCAGCACAGGATTGATGATTGATGTGGACATAACAGGTAGATGATCAGTCTAGGAACTAGTTCCCTGTTTTTCACAAGGTTCACCCAGGTGTGCCAGGCGCCAAAAATAGGTCTGGGGTGGGGGCGGTCTCTAAAGGCCCAAACACTCTGAAAGTGATAATTGACGCCTCATCTGATGCTTCTATGACGCACTGCAGGCATCAGATTTGAACCAGCAGTACGTTAGAAAACGTACATGGTTTGTACCATTTGCTTGTGATTGTAAAAAACTGTAACTCATAACTTCATGCAGCGTAGATTTTGACATGTTATGTGTCTTCATAGAGGTCCATTCAACTACCACGAGCCCAATGAAGTTTGCTCCAGATAGTTCTAGAAATAGCACAACAAGATGACATCACACATAACCATTTTATCTCTACAACTAGTTCAAGTTCACACTGTTTCTTGTTTGTGTGTGTGTGTGTGTGTGTGTGTGTGTGTGCGTGCGTGTGTCTGTTTGTGTGTGTCTGTGTGTGTGCATGTGTGTGCGTGCGTGCCTGTGTGTGTATGTGTGTGTCTCTGTGTGTCTGTGTGTGTGTGTGTGTGTGTGTGTGCATGCGTTTGTGTGTGTGTGTGTCTGTGTGTGTGTGTCTGTGTTTGTGTGTTTGTGTGTGTGTGTGTGTCTGTGTGTGTGTCTCTGTGTGTGTGTGTGTGTTCTTACCTGTGTGTCTGTCAGCTGTGTGAGGCGGTGCAGGTGAAGCAACAACTGAGCGCGCTAAGTCTGTCTCAGCTTTCAATCGTTTCTCTGAAATCACATTTCAACGAGCCAAATGTGATTGGCAGTACGGTTTAGAGGAGACGTGGGACGTCCCACAGCTGCTCTGCCTTTAACTCCACCATGAAACCTCTGACTGGCTCTGTGCCATCCAACCAGTCCTACTGCCTAAAGTTGGGAGGAACCATTCAGCAGCACAGGAATGATGATTGATGTGGACATAACAGGTAGATGATCAGTCTAGGAACTAGTTCCCTGTTTGTCACAAGGTTCACCCAGGTGTGCCAGGCGCCAAAAATAGGTCTGGGGTGGGGGCGGTCTCTAAAGGCCCAAACACTCTGAAAGTGATAATTGACGCCTCATCTGATGCTTCTATGACGCACTGCAGGCATCAGATTTGAACCAGCAGTACGTTAGAAAACGTACATGGTTTGTACTATTTGCCTAAATAGACAAGAATTCTGTGATTCTGATTCTAGGAGTTCTGGAGTCGTGGTTCTTCTTGTCATCACATGTGGCCCTAAAACAGTTTCTGTTGATTTCTGAAAGATGGAGGAGTTTGTGAAGGAGAAACTTCTGGAACCTGTCTGAGCTGCTTCCTACTTTAGAAGATGTGGAACTCACTTTAGTTGGTTTAAAACATCTTGCAGCTGGTGATGAATCCACTGGGACCTGCTTTATACTACATGTGTTTGTTGTCTGTCCCTGTAGGTAATAAAGTAAATTCATGTTGTGTTTTGCAGCTGATCAGAGTGATGAAGATGGAGACATCTTGACCACCTCCTGGTTCTTCTCTTTGGGCCTTGGCTGAAGATCAACGCCAGCTAGAAAAGATGTTGGAGGTACTCCTGGAAGTGGTAGGTCTAGTAGTCTCTCATAGCCAGCTCTATCTCTACAGCTCTGTGGAGGAAGGTCTAGTAGTCTCTCATAGCCAGCTCTATCTCTACAGCTCTGTGGAGGAAGGTCTAGTAGTCTCTCATAGTTTTTTTTTTTTTTTTTCCCTTTGAGGGAGGTTTTATAGCCAGCTCTATATCTCTACAGCTCTGTAGAGGAAGGTCTAGTAGTCTCTCATAGCCAACTCTATCTCCACAGCGCTGTGGAGGAAGGTCTGGCTACACCACAGATGCATTCTGGGATAAGGGAGAAAACACTCTGTGTTACAGCTAGCTGTAAGTCCTGGCATACACCACGTGTCTCTTGATGTATCCAACGCAATCATCCACACGCCCGTTTAAAGTTTTTAAAAACACAAAGAACTTTTATTCCAAAGTGTCACAAGGAAAAGTTGCAGAACAGGACGATGCAGATAAAAACAAATTTGACCCGGGGTAAACAGGAGTGTTAAACTTGATATTTTCAGCATGTAATGTTGCTCAGAGGTTCAGTTTAATGTTGAAACGTCTCTGTTTGAAGTGAACATAAAGGAAGCTGAAGAGGAGTGACATCCTGCGCAACATCTGGAGGAACCGGAACTATCCGGTAAGTGAACCTTGTTGATATAGTGTTGGGATGGTTTCATGGTAAACTAAAAGCTCTATCTCTGGAGGGATCCTTTCCATTCCTCACCTTTCCGAGAGACGCTGCTTTAACAGGTTTGACAGGTTTCTCTGGTCATGTGGTTTCAGAGAAACAGCTCAGAGGACTTAAACATGAGAGGCTTCACCTGCACTATCTCACACAGCTGACAGACACACAGGTAAGAACACACACACACACACAGAGACTCACACAGACACACAGACTCGACAAACACACACACAGACACACTAATTCTTGAGTTAAAAAAGCTGAAAATATGAATTATTTAGACTAATATTGAAGGAAGGGTAATCACAGAAGGGTCAGCGTTCAGTCAGGATACTGTTTCGAAACATTTCAATTTCTTTTTCAAATGCTTACATTTTTTAACAAATTCAACGAAAATAGAGATTTTTGTTGTACTTGTGAAGCGCGTTGTATGAATTCATCCGTCGTCATTATTTTTGGGTAAGCAAAATAAGGTTGTTAAAAAGAAACTCATATTTATGATTATCGACATTTAGAAAACGGGTCAAATTGGACCCAAAGACAAAAGGAGGGTTAAATTGAATGTACAGTTACTTTAGTATTACTGTAGTATTTGGTCAAAAGGAGCGATAAAACGTTTTAAAAAAAACAAAAAGCTGAAACATTTTCCTTCATTCACAGTATTATACAGGAACTAAAGTTAGACATACATTATATGTAGATGTATATCTGTTTTTTCACACATATGAATATATACATATTTACAGAATATCCACACAACAGATGCATAAAGGTACTTTTGTTAAGGTTAAGGCTGTTACCGACTTAACTGGTTGTTACTTTTCCCAAAATGTCAGATCTAAATGTTTCCTGGTGAGTGAGTCATGTGATTAAAACAAACCCAGAGCTTCTTATTGAGCTTTACGTTTGATCTGAATATGAAGTTAGAAACTTCACCAGCAGAGAAGTGAAGTTAAATCACAAAGAGACCTGGTGTCAACCAGGCTAACCCTCAGCCCTCGGATCCCCGAGTTCCACTGTCCTCAGTTCCCGAGCCCTGCTGCTATTTTGGTTCTCCCTTCACCTTCATGGATTTGCTTTTGACTTTTCTGATCAAGGATATTAGTTTAGGAATAGCTGTGAATAATAATCTCTTATTCTAGCTTTCTTCAGGTTATAAATGGTCCCTGTTGTCTTATGTTTGTGTTGTTTACTGTATTGTCCGTACTGATCATATTTTAAAGTGTTTCTTCTCTTTTGATGAATATAATAAAGATTAGTTTGAGTTGTGACTTTCCTGAGACTGTAATACCTTTCCTCTCTCTGGATTAACCAGGATCTCAGTCCAGGAGTCCAAAGTTAAATATGAAACATGTTGAATATCAGATCAGTGTTATTGTTGATGTTGGCTGAGGTTAGTTTCCTCTGCTGCTCTAACTCAGAGTTTTCTTTTAATCTGAAAGGAATAGAGAGTTTTTAAATGTCAGAAATCTAAGGGGAGTTAGTTTCCTCCCAGCTGCTGCAGAGAGGAGCTGAGAGGAAACTGTGTGTGTGTGTGTGTGTGTGTGTGTGTGTGTGTGTGTGTGTGTGTGTGTGTGTGTGTGTGTGTGTGTGTGTGTGTGTGTGTGTGTGTGTGTCTGTCTGTCTGTCTGTCTGTCTGTCTGTCTGTTTGTGTGTGTGTGTGTGTTTATTCTGATGATGATGTGTGTGTGTGTCTGTCTGTCTGTCTCTCTGTTTGTGTGTGTGTGTCTGTCTGTATGTCTGTGTGTGTGTGTGTGTGTGTGTGTCTGTCTGTATGTCTGTGTGTTTGTATGTGTGTGTTTATTCTGATGATGTGTGTCTCTTCCTGTCTCCACAGAACCTTTCTGATCACATCAGATCACAGTTTGATTTAAGTTCAGCTTCTTCATCACTCTGAAGAGGAGATCTCAACACTTCAGGAGGACCAGGAGACATCAAGATGGCTTCAACACCAAGAAGAGGACGGAGTCAAGACCTGCCTCCTCCACCTGATCACTCTGAATTAATGAACAAACCCAAAGAACTTGCAGCTTCATTCATCAGAGAGTTTGACAACAGAGAACCAAAGATGAGACAGATTGTTGGAGAGTTTAGGGAGATCTCTGATGAAGTTAGAAAGATGCAGGAGAGAACAGATAAAGTCAGAAAAGCAGGAGCTGGTGCACTAGGAGTCACAGCCCTTGGCATGCTGTTGGGCGTAGCAGCAGGCAGAGCAGAATCAGCAGCACTAACAGTAGCAGCAGGAGCAACAGGATCAGCCATTTTGGTTGCTGGTGCAAATGTAACAAAAGGGATATCAGAGAGTGAAAGTGTAAATAAAGTGGCAGAACTGGGGAAAGTTTTCATGGAGATTGTTGAACGGCTGAAGAAACATCTGGAAGAAATAAAGAGGATGTGTGCAGAGTTGGAGGAAACATCAGCTGAACTTCAGGCTGAAATCTCTCTGAAAGACATGGAGGTGTTTCAGTTGACTCTTAGAAGAGTGTCTATCCTGGGAAGAAGTGACGGAGTAATGTCTATGTGGAATGTTGTCACACCTACTGCGACACCTGAAAAGGACAGAAAGTTAACAGACTCCATCATCAAGTCAGCTGATTGTTGTCAAGAAGTCGTTGATGACTTGAAGAAGATGAAGGAAGAACTCAAAGACTTTACAGAAAAGTGAACATACATGATGCAGTGGGAAGAAAGGGGTTGTGGACCCAGATGATCCTGTGATCCTGTTTATCTGAACAAACTCCTCCGTATTGGAATATGATATTTACTTTCTCCGAAAATGCTGATGCTTATAATTCTGTCTGAAACATGATTATGTTTCTGTCAGATCCAGAGCAGAGAAAACCAGTCTGATGAACTGTGAAACATAAAGTGATGCTAGCTGAGAATAGATGAGCCGTGTAGTAACGTAGCAACACCACAAGATGGCAGCAGCTGCACCTGATGCACCGTGGGGGGGCCCTGCACATGTTTCACAATAAAAGCCTGGATAGAACCCTGCACATGTTTCACAATAAAAGCCTGGATAGAACCCTGCTCATGTTTCACAATAAAAGCCTGGATAGAACCCTGCACATGTTTCACAATAAAAGCCTGGATAGAACCCTGCACATGTTTCACAATAAAAGCCTGGATAGAAACTAAAGGATTCTGTCCAGAGAGCTTTTAATTTAAAACAGGAAGTGTTGAGTTTGTACTAACAGCATCATGCAGAAACATTTTCTCTCTTTGTTCTGATTTATTAGAATGAGATGATGTTTATATAAGCTGGATATTTTTCTATGTTTATCTCTTTTTTTTTGTTAATAGAGAAAGCAGTTTACAGTATAAATTCATAAAAAGGTTTTTTTTATCAGTGATGAGATGACATCAAAATGTTTTTTTTTTAAATCTCACCAGGAATCGAGTTTAGGATCAGTTTTCAGCATTCAGCATTACACGCTGTTTCTGCAGAAGAAGTCCTGTTGATGTTTAGTTGTACCTTGTGTAGAGGTATCTGATAAACTAAATCTCTTTCTGAGGATGTGGGTCTCCATTAATCTGTAGAGTCTGGTCCTGTTGTTGGACTTTATATTCATGTAGAGTCTGGTCCTGGAGTTGGACTTTATATTCATGTAGAGTCTGGTCCTGGTGTTGGACTTTATATTCATGTAGAGTCTGGTCCTGGAGTTGGACTTTATATTCATGTAGAGTCTGGTCCTGGTGTTGGACTTTATATTCATGTAGTCTGGTCCTGGAGTTGGACTTTATATTCATGTAGAGTCTGGTCCTGGAGTTGGACTTTATATTCATGTAGTCTGGTCCTGGAGTTGGACTTTATATTCATGTAGAGTCTGGTCCTGGAGTTGGACTTTATATTCATGTAGAGTCTGGTCCTGGAGTTGGACTTTATATGGTCCTGTAGTTGGACTTTATATTCATGTAGAGTCTGGTCCTGGAGTTGGACTTTATATTCATGTAGTCTGGTCCTGGAGTTGGACTTTATATTCATGTAGTCTGGTCCTGCAGTTGGACTTTATATTCATGTAGAGTCTGGTCCTGTAGTTGGACTTTATATTCATGTAGAGTCTGGTCCTGGATCTGGACTTTATATTCCTGTCACTGCAGTAGAGATATTCAGCTCTTATTACACTCACACCTCTGTTTACATTCTCAGTTCATATTGTTTTGGTCTTTTAATGTAATCAGTAGTTGGATGTACACTATATTATATGTTATATAAATATACCTGTTATGATTAAAATAAAGTTCTTTATCCATCTGATTCTGTGTTTTATTTAGTTTCTGTCCCCTTTGAATGTTTGTATTTTATGATGATAAAAGTATTAATTATTTGCATGGTGTCTGGTGGTTTCAGGCTGTTTTTCCTCTATTTGTTGATTTGGTTTCTGTCTGCTAATTGGTCACCAACACCAGACATCATCCAATCATTCCCCGGCAGAACCCTGATGTTGTTTTACAGTTTATTAATAATAAATCCGTTTGGACGTCAATAGATTATTTTGTGAAAGCGTTTTCTTAATGTCGATCCTAAAATACATATCCTACTATATACTCTGCTGCCTCTTTTATTTGTATTTTAAACAGCTGTTTTGTTTCTAGTTTTATTGTTTAATTCATGTTAATGTTCAGCATGTATGTTCAACACAGTGTCACTCCCTACTCGTCAAATGTATGACGCATGGTCAAGGACCCTGGCGTCAAGTTTCAACCAAATAGGGGTACCCTTGACGTTATTTTTCGACGAGGGGGTCCGTCAGATAGACATTCATGTTATTCCCTCCCCGTCAAATACCTACGAAAGAAAAAAACACGCCCCCCGCCCCTTAACTCGAAACTATGACAGTTATTATTGGTATTTTTAGCCCAATAACTGCTGTTTTAATCAACATTATTCACGAGATATTATCATGGTTTATATGTATTTCTTTTAATGTTATTATTTCGGTCTATTTCGGCCAGGGAAGCTGGGTAGCTTTTTTGTTGATTTATATTTTTTAAACTATAATGCTACATCTATCAACATTTATTTAGCTGTTATCATAGTATTCATTTCTTTATTTTAATAATATTATTTCGGTCTTATTACTGGTAAAATATTACAGTATATGCTGTAATACAGAACATTACAATATGATCCTAGCAGGACGCATTCAAAGCTGATGTCCCACAATGCAATGCGGCCATTCATTTCAAAGAATCGGGCAGCGATCAGCTGGTCTGTAACGTCAGGATCACTTCAATATCCATATATACAGTCAGTGGTCAGTATCACTTCAATATACATATATACAGTCAGTGGTCAGTATCACTTCAATATACATACATACAGTCAGTGGTCAGTATCACTTCAATATACATATATACAGTCAGTGGTCAGTATCACTTCAATATACATATATACAGTCAGTGATCAGTATCACTTCTATATCCATATATACAGTCAGTGGTCAGTATCACTTCTATATACATATATACAGTCAGTGGTCAGTATCACTTCAATATACATATATATACAGTCAGTGGTCAGTATCACTTCAATATCCATATATACAGTCAGTGGTCAGTATCACTTCAATATACATATATACAGTCAGTGGTCAGTATCACTTCAATATACATACATACAGTCAGTGGTCAGTATCACTTCAATATACATATATACAGTCAGTGGTCAGTATCACTTCAATATACATATATACAGTCAGTGGTTGTGTCACCAGCAACAACACGTTGCTCAGTTTTGTTCCAGTAAGTTATGAACCATAATAACGTTCAAACGAATCCGCGGAAAACTCCGGAATTGACGTAGTACGTCCCGCTCAGCGGATACGAAGATAAAAATATATAATATTCGTAATATTGATGTTTTTTCTAACGTTGTATTTGAGGAGTTAAACAATAAAGATAGTTATAATAATAAAATACAGTTTCATGTATTTGTCTCATGTATTATTATTGCTCGGCCGGAGCGTACCTCAATCTGAAATGGAATCAAGCCATCTCACGGCGGGGAGCAGAAACAGGAGCCGAACGAGTCCCCCCACCCACCCCGGAAGAACTACAAGTGCTCAAGCTTTGTAACAGCTTCTGTGGCGTTTCTTATAGGAGTTGTAGTTTTAAAGTATATTGGTATATTTCCCATAAGTAGAAGTTGGCAGTGTATAATTTTGGATACACCCTGGGGTTTTTTGGGATGGAGAACAAACTGGTGTCATCAGATTTTAAAAATCAAATCGTTAAATAGGTGAAAATAGCTTATTACCATATTTGACAGTGCTTACAGTAGGTACAATTTGGTGACCATATCTACATGACAGCTGAGGTCCAGAGCTTTCTATAACAGCTGGTCTGATGTGTGTAGCACCTTCTGTTGCTAAATGACAGGCCTTCATACATGGACTGGGTTCAAGGTTCAGAGGTCAATATTTCAAAGCAGGAGTAATGTATCCTCTCCAGACTGACATATGTTCCTCTCCAGGTTGAGACCTTTCCAACGATGTGCTTGCTATAGTCCTATGACAACGTTTTAATTTTTAGCAGGAGATACTTTATTGTCCCCAGAGGGATATTTGCCTTGAGTTCAATTGCTTCACAAATAACACTTGACATATTGTTTTATCATACAGCTGACATACTTACAATAAAAAAACAACATGAACAAAATGATATAGGCTAGACTGAAGCACATCACACAGCAACAATCTATTGCTCATCTTTCACAAACAGTGACAAGAGCAACACAACCATGCTTCATATCATGAAGCTATTGCACACCCTAAATCTCAAGCAACCTTATTTAAAGTTTTAATTGAGGTAGGTTCAAATTAGGCCTATAGTTTAGAAATGTTAAGTTCACCCATATCTTCTGCCAGAGGATAAGAGCTCAAACTTGGCATGGAGAATAAAGATAAATCAGACCATATTCTGTGTGCTTGCCTGGAGAGACTGGTTTCTATTCCTCTCCACAACCTTCATGACAGTCATATTAAAATGCTCTGTAATGCAGCCTTGTATAACACAAACCATCTGATTCACCGTGGGTGTCTGCTCTAAATGATAAGACACACTTTGAACACGGGCCTTCCAGCCAAAGGTGCATGTTGTCCATATGAACACCATTGGGCCTATAGGAGCAGAGCCGATGGATTGGTTCATCATTTATGACCTCTGATACCCTCTGACCCAGCTCTATCTCGAGAGTTACCTCAACTTCAGTTTCAAAGGGGTGTCAGCTTTTTAGACATGAGTAGGGGGCACCAAGGAAGAAAGGTTGGGAACCACTGCTCTGACCCATGTCATGACTCTTTTCTCAGCTTGTGAAATGGTTGAATGAGATGTGTGAGTTTTGTCTTTGTGCAGTAGGGCTGAGGTAGAAGTGTGCCAAAAATGCCAAAACACATGTTGTATATGTATACATACCCAAACAAAGCTTTATACATCTTACTCTGTGAACAAAAACCTCGGTAACAATCTGCTTGTCCCTTCTTAATTTTGAAAAGGTAGTCTCAGTAAAGGCTATGGCTACAAGCTGTAACCACGGTGATTGATATGAGGATCATCTTCTGAATATAATAATTAATATGTTAGGCCTACCATAAATTGATATTTCAAAAAAGTAATTTATTTAAAACAACTAATAATGCAGTGTGATTTTAAATCAAACTAAGTCCCACACATAAATATACTCATGTTTTTCCCCTTTAGTCTTTGCTATTAATATTCATCAACTGCAAAATTAGCAAATTGCGTTTTTAAATAACTATGCATGAAAAATAAAATAAAAAATGCTTCTCTTTGTATATAGGCTAGTTTATTGTTTTTCACAACAGTACAAGTCAAAACAAATGCAAATTAGTCAAACAAGCCATTAGGCTGTTTTTCTAAACACTCAACTGTAGGTTTTTTATATAGTATATATAAGGCAAATCAAAGTGCTAAATATAAAACACAACTTTTTCATTATTAGTATTTTATTGTGTAAATTCTCACGTTAACGTGGAACATTCTGTACCACACGACGTCACTTCCGCGGATTCGTTTAAATGTAGACAAACACATGAAACTGTATTTTATTATTATAACTATCGTTATTGTTTAACTCCTCAAATACAACGTTAGAAAAAAACATCAATATTACGAATATTATATATTTTTATCTTACTACTATCGTACTACGTCACTTCCGGAGTTTTCCGCGGATTCGTTTAAACGTTATTATGGTTCATAACTTACTGGAACAAAACTGAGCAACGTGTTGTTGCTTAGGACACAACCACTGACTGTATATATGTATATTGAAGTGATACTGACCACTGACTGTATATATGTATATAGAAGTGATACTGACCACTGACTGTATATATGTATATTGAAGTGATACTGACCACTGACTGTATATATGTATATTGAAGTGATACTGGCCACTGACTCTATATATGTATATTGAAGTATATTGAACTTCAAAGTAGCCACCCTTTGCTTTTTTTGATAACTCTGCAAACCCTTGGTGTTCTCTCAATGAGCTTCATGAGGTAGTCACCTGAAATGGTTTTACCTTCACAGGTGTGCTTTGTCAGGGTTAATTAGTGGAAGTTTTTCCCTTATTAATAAAAAAGCAAAGGGTGGCTACTTTGAAGAATCTAAAATATAAGACATGTTTTCAGTTATTTCACACTTTTGTGTTAAGTACATAATTCCATATGTGTTCATTCATAGTTTTGATGCCTTCAGTGAGAATCTACAATGTAAATAGTCATGAAAATAAAAAGGAAACGCATTTAATGAAAAGGTGTGTCCAAACTTTTGGCCTGTACTATATATATATCTCCGGGAACCATCACCTTATCGTGGTGTAGAGGTTTGTGTGTCTCTATGAACCTGAGGGCTGTGTTGTCCAGAGCTTTGTGCTCCTGGTAGGGTCTCCCAAGGCAAAGTGGTCTCAGGTGAGGGGCCAGACAAAGAATGGTTCAAAAACCCTATGAGTGATCGAGGTAGAGATGGAGTGACCCTGCCCGGAGGAAGCCAGGGGCCCCCGTCTGGAGCCAGGCCCAGATGGCGGGCTCGTCAGCGAGCGTCTGGTGGCCGGGTTTGCCACGGAGCCCGGCCGGGCACAGCCCGAAAAAGCTACGTGGCCCCCATCTCTCCAGCCCATGGGCCCATCACCTGTGGAAGGACCGCTGGGGTCGGGTGCACTGTCACACGGGTAGCAGTGAAGGTCAGGGG
Source organism: Perca fluviatilis (assembly GCF_010015445.1). NCBI lineage: Eukaryota > Metazoa > Chordata > Actinopteri > Perciformes > Percidae > Perca > Perca fluviatilis. The sequence continues at coordinate 33,861,793 of NC_053128.1, read as the reverse complement.
CCTCGATGGACCAGATCCAGGCAGCAGAAGCTGGCTCTGGTGACGTGGGGGAAGGAGCCTTAGACTTAGACTTCTCTTTATTGATCCCTTTGGGATGACTCCCGCAAGGAAATTAGATTTCCAGCAGCAGATTTTAGCATCTTACTCTTTAAATAGAAAAAAGATATATAAAAAGATAAATACAGTATAAGAATAACAAAGTTGCAGGGTACCGAAGGGCCCGAAGGGCTGCAGCCTCTGCCGTGAAAGAGGCAAAGCAGCGGGTGTGGGAGAAGTTTGGAGAAGACATGGAGAAGGACTTTCGGTCAGCATCAAGGTGCTTCTGGAAAACTGTTTGCCACCTCAGGATGGGGAAGCGGGGAACCATCCAAGCTGTGTGCAGTCAACACAGTCTCATCCCTATTCGTCACATATTGCCGTTTGGTCAGTTCCCCCAGACGTCCATAAGCCGACGTTGAGGGTACCCCCTATTCGTCGCCTGACACCGAAGAGGGTCACCCATAGATTTGTGAACGTACTCCCTCTTCGTCGCTTGACACCGTAGAGGGTCATCCCATAGATTTGAATGCAAATCCCTCATCTTTGGATTTTGACGGAATGGGGTTAGCCATCCAGCGGTTTGCCTGCGCTGGAAAGTATGATTTCAGGGATTGATTTTGTGCTACAAATATGTATTTTGCAGTAGCGTGCGGTGCATAGACTGTTAATGATTGGTGCGGTGGCAGATTTTACATAGCCTACATACATTTTCGTGGGGCAGAAACCATTCTCTGAATCGCCACGAATTCTTTTTAATATATAATTTTGGGCTGCATTAAAATGACATAATTACAGGAGTTGCATATTTTGCTGTAGGCTTAAAACATGCCTTAATGTAGGTGGGATATTTTATAATTGTTGATGGTATTTCAATTTGCAAAGGCTAATAGTGAGCCTACTGTTTTTCTTTTTTTACTTTTTTTTACGTTCTCATTCATTTCAACCAACCAGCGACACATAGCAACTGTTGCTATGGGTAAACAACACTCTGTCCTATAATTCTGTATTCTGTCTGGTCCAATTTGCTTACTTATCTTATATTTTTGGGGTAGTTAGGTTAGGGTTAGAGCAAGGATAAAAAAAATATTAAGACTGTAATTTTTCATTATGAATGATATTTTAGCGCAATTTTATGCATCGCGTCACTGTGTGCGACGATCCTGGAAAACCATTGCCCAGTGCGATTCCATGGTAAGTACAACGATCAAATAAGCAAGAGAAATTAATAAACATTTACATGTCCTAAATGATGAAGTTATGGCCAAAAAACATGTTGTCGTATTTGTTGATAACCACACTGTGAGAGCTGTATTAGAAAGACAATGACATAATACAACTGTTTGTTGAATCAAAATGAAATGCAATGTAGCTAGCCGGAGCCTCTGCTAGCTAGCTAGATTAGCTAACTCGGAGCTCTTGGTGCTTGTTTATTGATATTGATTTGGACATGTAGCTACTTTTGGCATTGGCAGATATTTGTGACAAGTTACATATATGTATAACACGTTTGGACCTAATTTCTGCGCCAGCTGTATTCAGGGCTCAACATTAACTTATTGAAGTGGTTGTCAACTAGGCAACCAGGCATGTGGCTTTTGGTTGCCACATTAGCAGCTAGGCTAAATGGATCCTGTATATAGCTATAGCTATATATAATCAAAATATGATAGAACCCTTGCTCACACACTTACTTATTTTTATTGATATTATACTTATTTTTATTGATATATTTAATGTATCAATCTTTATATTGTGAATGAACAAGAGCAGCATTTACTTAACTTCTTAGCCTAGTGGTTATTCATATTGTAATATGTAGTTTGGTGATCTATTCTATTTTGATTTGTTTCTTCTCTTTCTCTGCAGGTTCCTTAATCCCTGTCCTTTACAAATACTTAATATTAGCATCTTATAACAAAAAAAAGGCACTTTTCAGAGCCACGTTTGTCATGTATCTTGTTACTCTCTCTACTGTTGTATTGTGTTCTCTCTCTCCTGCTGTCTTACTGTCTCTCCCTCTCTCTGCCCCCGCCCCCTCCTCTTTGAGTGGAGTTTTTGTTTGTCTGTCTTGTCTTTTGTTTGTCCCTGTGTGTGTTTTATATTGTGTATCATGTCTGATCCTGAGTTGGACTGTCTCCTGAAGGAGATGAGTAGCGTTGTCGATGAGGCTGAACATCAGGCTCACCTCCAAAACCTCCAACAGCTCATTAGCCAGTCAGCAGAACCATCCACCAGTCAGCCTTCCACCAGTTATCCATCAAACAGCAAGCAAGACGTTAGGTGGAATAAGAGGGACAGTGATGGAAACATTATTTCCGGCAGGCCCAGATCATCCCGCAAACAAGCAGGTCAGATTTTTTTACATTCATGTTAATTTAAATGTGTACTTTATCTCCATATCTAGTTTTACATCTTGGAATGGTATACAACATGATCACAAGTCATGGGTTTGAATTAGAACATACTATTATATACCTGCCTATAGCATCAGTGTGTCATTGCCTGTAAAAAGCAACAGCCTTTTTCTTATAGCAGGTCCCAGTCACAGCCAGAGTCGGAAGACTGGTGTCTCTAATGTCAGGGCTCCGGACACCAGTGGGGAAGTGACCAGTGACTTTCCTTCTGTTACTGCGGGTGTGTTCTTTATTTTGACTGCACTGGTTCCAAACAGTATATTAATTTATTATAAAATGGCCATTGCTCAATGCCATTGTCTTTTGTTCAATATTGTTCATTGTTTTAACAGAGTCCTTCCTTCAAGAGCTTAAACGCTCACTGGGTGAGGACATACATGAGGATGAAACGCCACCTCAAGCCTCAACAGACTGGTCGACCCGAAAGAGCCTCATATCAGGGTGGTGGGAGAAAGAGAGACCCCGTCTGGTCAACACCATGGTGGCTGGACAACATGCGGCAACTCGGATCTGCCAACACTGTGGAAACGGTCCAGCCGTTATCCGTTGTTGTGACTGCCGACCACACCCATTCCTCTGTGGCCAGTGTGATGTTAGGGTCCACCGAGGTCAAGTGTTCCACAACAGGGATTCAATGACACATGGATTTTTTCATCCATTGCCTCCCACAACTTGTGTTGTGGAGAGGGTTTTAACCCAGTGTGGTAAGTTGTAGTATTTGAAAGTCACATTCTCAGACTTGTTGATTCAGTTATCACCAGAAAAACTAATAATAATTCTTTATTAATCTCACAAGGGAAATTACGTTGAATGCTGTTTTCTGATAGGTCGATGAAGCCGTCAAGTACATCTGGTTTAAAAATAGTTGTGCGGGGTAGATAGCTCAGTTGGTAGAGCAGGCACCCATATATAGAGGTTTACTCCTCGGCCGCGGGGCCTGGGTTGACCCCAACCTGCAGCCCTTTGCTCCATGTCATTCCCCTCTCTCTCCCTTTCATGACTTCACCTGTCTTATCAAAATAAAGGCTTAAAATGCCCAAAAATCTTATAAAAAATAAATAAATTTTTTTGCCAGTAAATAACTATGTTAATCTTTTTTTTTCTTTTTCTTTCAAGAGGCGTCTTGTACCTTTGGAGATGCCAGAGACAATATGTGTTTGTCTACGAGGATCGTCCACTGTCAACATAGGACAGTCCATAGTTGTGGTTACAATGAATGGTAAGAAGAACTTTATGGGTGGGTTGGGGGTCAATTCTGTAGAAGTGGCTGGAGAATTTCACCCACAGCTATTTGCTGATCACACCCCATATCTACTCCCTTTCACTTTCTGTCACAACTATATGACTATATATATTTGAATCCTGATTATGTTACATTCATACATGTTACATTGTGGAACACATCCAGAACTTTTCTTTATCATGGCTGGAAATCCAGAGGTGTCAGTTGGTTCTGTGTTGATTAGATTGGATGGGCCCACCTATGTGGAGGAAAACAATGAACATTTGTTTGAATGGGGATAGTTAATTTGCCTGAGGAAAGTGTGACTTCCAATAGAGTGCCTTACAAAATGTTTGTAGAAGTGTCCCCCTGATTCATCCTTAGTCAAAGATTCCCATATCAGTTGTCAGAATGACACAGTTTGCGTCTGTCAGAATTAACTGTCAGTATATATTTCCTTCTTTTTCCAGGGCGATATGATCTCAGATTGCCTCAGACCAGATGCAAGGCATGTGAAGCCACTTGGAGTCCTGGAGTGGATGACCTGATCCGCAATGACTACTGGCCTGCCACTTCTCACCATTCAACAGTGTACGCAACAGATGTCCTTTTTTCTTTTGAAGAGCTGAAGATGGCAGCACCAGGGGCTGCTGCGCCAAGCATTTCTTAGAATGCTGGATCAACGTACTGTTCGCTTTGGCCGTGTAAGTATTTGTGGTAATAATTGCGTAACTCAAGGAATAATACTATGAGGGCATGATGATGATGATGATGATAGAAAGTACACATGAACATTTGCACTGTTTTCCTCATTTGCACGGGGAAAAAAAATGTAGACTCTCATCAGTCATGCAGTTTGCACAGCGACATTTCTGAAAAAACAGGTCATTCTGAAGATCTCAACTTCAACTCCATTGGCTACAGACTTTGACATATTCTCCCCAGTATCATTTCCGATCCCAGAAGTGTTCCCTTAGATTAATGTGCCAAACATAGCACAGGCCTACTTCTAAACAATATGGAAGTTGTTGCCGCCCTCAGAGTATAGATTTGGACTGAATGTCACACAATATCCTGTATGTTTAATGGCCAGATCCCCAAATACACCAGTGTTATGTAGTGAAGTTTTCGCATTATTTCCTTTGATATGTATACTCAAGGATTGGTTACGAAAATAGTTCAAACATCCAGAAATGTATCCACTTAGAGCATTTTAATTCAGTGTAGTATATTCTTTAATTTGATCCGTTTTACTGTTCTCTTTTGTTCTCTTTTACTGAACTCTTTTGAAACAGAGCGCGAGAACATCACAGCAGACAGCTTCCGTAAAAGCTTCTTCGAGTGGGAGGCTGTCCGATTTGAAGTGGACAAATTATGCCTGGTGGACCACTTTGACTGCCCAGCGTGAGCCCAGACATGCTTGCGGTATCTGTTGATGGAAACGCATAGCACTACAGATTCAAGAGTGCAGCAAGGTACTTACAAAATCCTGTGTGTGCATTGGCCGGTTCATTACTTTGAAAGTATCTGCTGTGAATTGGGAATATATTATTTATTATTATTATTATTATTATTATTATTATTATTATTATATGAATATTTAAAGTTAATATGTATCTATTTTATTTAGATCGGAGGAACAAGCCATCTTTGATGGCGTGTTCATCGCGAATGATGACGACGTTGGAAGATTCGTTGACTACGTCCATACCTCAACCAGTCATGTAAACTTGCACAACTTCATTATATTTACCTATAAAACATCTCGTCCTACAGAGGACTTTGTTTGAAAAACTTTGGACTGTTAACCATCTTCCATGTTTAGGTCTCTGGAAGAGGTGTCTGTGGAGGGCAGTGGTCAGCTGCGCGTGAAACATCTCAGAAGTCGACAGGAAAAACCGATGAGGAGGGCCTGGAACTTGCTGTGTGCCGTCATGGGGTTCTCCTTCGTGCCCTCAATATGTTCAGGGGGGAGATTTTTGCCTACCCCCTGTACCTCCAAAAGCAAATGGCCTGTAAGCCAGTGACATTTTTTGCTATGGATGTGGCATGCAAGTACTGGCCTTACCTCCGGAGAGTGACAGAGAAATGCCCTGAGCTTCAGCAGCTCCTCACCATGAGGCCATTTCTTTCTGTTTTTCATGCCAAAGCTCACGATTTCAAATGTGAGGTAAGAAAAAAAAAAGATTGTCCATGACATTTTCTTTCCCTAAAAACCTGCATAGGATTGTTGCCACTTAGGTTTTGTTTTTTGTTTTCTTTTTAAAAGGTAAAATGGAGTGGAGCGTATCAGGAAGGGGCTGGTTCGACTCTTGGGGAAGAGGTGGAGCAGTGCAATGCCTTCCTCTCGAGGATTGCTGTTACCACAAAGCACATGTCAAAAGCAGGCAAGGTAACCAGTAAATTTTGATCCTTTTGACAATGGTGAGCCACTTTGAGCTAATGCATATATGCTGACTCTGAAAATATAAAGCTCAGAATATTTAACACAGATGGATGGATCGATTACAATACCATCATCCTATTTTATTTGTAGTGAGGATAATAAGAGGAGGGGGAGTGTGATCAAAAAATACACGTCAGAGTACCATTTGCCTACTGTCCTTTGCCACTGTTTCATGCTACTTCTTCACTATACAGTGCTATTTACCTAACCCTTTAATTGAAGGCACAAGACAGCAGTTTAGTAACATAGTTCTATTCTGTAAGTTATTATCTTGGAAAAGTTTGTTGTACCCAACAAGTCTGCACAGTTTCTTCTCCTATTGCTACTGGAAAGAAGGGTGATAATCTCATATTTTTGATTTTTGCAGGACGCATAGACATGCTGACGGTCATGGCCATGCGCTGGAACAAACAAAAGTTTGACAACTTGGCTTCCACCCTTGCCCGCCGATATCGGAAGGTAAAGACACCAGTTTTCCCTTATGCAACATGCATAGCGATATTGTAAAATAAAGTGTCATATATCACAAAAATATAGGGAAGACTTACACAGATATTATTCAATACAATTAAATAAATGGATGGTTGCATGTGTGTATTTTTCATTTTCTTGATATAAAATATTAAATGTTCATACTACCTACGTGATAGTCCACGTATATACAAGTATACTGTATATTTAATCAGTGTTTTATGTGGTTTTCTAATAGTGAAGGTACTTTACAATCCTTATCAACAATAGTCAAATTTGTAGCAATTTCCTTCATTGTCATTTGTGTTTGAAGGCCACAGTAGCCCTGCAATGCCAGTTGCATAACCTGGAGGCCATGAAAACGGAAATGGACATCACAGACAATCAACTGGAAAGCTGGATCATTGATATCAATGAGTGGGCAGAAGGTATAATATACTGTTTTATACTGTTTGATATGCTGCTTGATGTATCACTTCTGTGGTTGTAGAATTATGAAAGTAATGATATATTTTTTTTATTTTAGAATCTCTATCACTTTGAATGTCTTGTCATGCTTTGAATTTAGCTTGTAGCAATTGCATGTAGCATTGAACCTGTATTTCAGTTGTACTAAACTGACTAAGCTTGGCTGCATTTCCAAAGAGGCTCATTGTAATCATAGTCAAAGAGCACATACTCTGATTTCTCATGACGCATGGAAAAGATTATCCCCATGGGGACAATACATAACCTAACTAACCTAACTATACTCAACCTTAGCTACAAGTGTAGCCTCTCAGTTACAGAGAAATATGAAAATATTGTTGAGGCTCACTTGCCCATACACCAGAAATAATATTTTTTCATGGAATCAAGAAGAATATTTCTTATCTCTTGATTTCTTCCTCTCAGCAACAACATCCCCAAATGATGCTGACGTTGCTGCTGTAGCCAGCCGAATTGAGGAGCTGGTGGCAAGTGTTAAGAGAAGGTCCCAGCGTCTTTATAAAGATCATGACGGATGCAAAGGACGTGCCGGATCCGCCGAAAGATCAGGGAGGAAAAACAAAATTTAAATTCTGTAGTGGACAAGTATAACACCTTGGTACCTAATGCAGAAAAACTGACCTTGGACACCATTCTATCTGATGAGATTGTTTGGCCATGGCAGCTTACACACGGTGGTATGTACACAATTCTGTTGACTATGTGAAATAGTTGCATAATGGCACAAAATCTGTCATGCTTCAATTGTAGCCCCAGAAAATCTTTAAATGCTAATCTTAAATACAACTGACTTATGTTTCATCTATGTATTCCTGACTCTGTAGATCTAGGACCGAAAAGGGAAGGCGTTTGACACAGTGATGGCAGTAAGGAGACTTGAGGAGGAGAAGAGGATTCTTATTGCAGAGATGAACAAGCATTGGAAGTCTCTTTGCACCCGTGCAGACACACTGAAGCAGATGTCATCCCAGCTTTCTAATGTGACATCAGGTACAGTATCTATTTGTGTTATACTTGGCATACATTACAATATTTCTGAAAGTTTCTAATTAATAAATGCTCAATGTGTTTTAACGTGTAAGGTGAGACGTGGGGCCTGCTTCAAGATGGGATCCAAGGTCTACAGAGCTTGACGATGAAGAACAAGCAAGCAAACAACAGCATGGCAAAGCATGCAAAGAACTGTTATGTTCAAGTTCTGACTGAAACAGAAATTAACTTTGATAATGATTCTGAGGAATACCATACCAGTAGTGACTCTGAGCAAGATTAAACTGTATTGTCATGGCTAGAGTCCTTTTTTTATGCTGTTGTGTGCTGGGACAGCAGCATTAAGAAGAGGGCCACCGCTGCTGATGCAAATGTACAGCTTTGCACTGATTAAATCACTGTACTGTTTACTTTTGCACTACCACAACTGCAAAACACTCCATAGCTGTCCATCATGTATCATAGGGTGAGTCCCTACCAGGACTTTGTAATCACTTGATATGCTCTTCACTTTTTGTGAAGTGTTAATCATCAGAGCTACAGTATGTTTGTTGTTTTTGCGGCTGTATAAGCTAATGCATAAAATGTGGTGTGTCGTCCTAAGTACAGTGTTAACAATTTCCAGGGGGAAGAAGAAAATTCATCATAACAGTTTCCTCCATCTCCTAGATCCATCTTACATGGATACACAGATATGGCTGCGTCTTCTAAATGTATTTCTTAGCACAGTACTCCTAGCCTACACCTGTGGTCGGTATGTCAGACTGTTTATAGATAAGGCTTATTTTGTATCCTGAGCCCATGCAGTGACTTTCAGAATATAAGTAGGCCTTATTTTAATGCTATGCCCTGAAGATCTTGCCAGTTTGGTAATGCAGGGTCCCATGGGTCCTTGAAATCTTTTAAAGTTTTTGACTTTGACTTTTTTTTTAAATGACCATAAATGTAGGTAATTGAAAGTGCTTAAATACTATGAAAACAGCATTCAGTATGCTACAATTTTCTCTTCTTAGCTTTTTAATGTTTTTTGTGTTGATTAAGAATTTTATTCAAGTTTTTTTTTTATTTTTTTTTTTTTTTTTTTTTTTTTTTTTTTTTTTTGTTTGTTACTGTTATAGATTCAATAATATTGATTGAAGATGTTATGGCACATTGTCCCAACTTCTTCAGAATTGGGGTTGTAGAAACACTGTATGGGTCATAAAATGTATTCACGGGGATCATATGATTTATATGTATTTCTTTTTATGTTAATTAATTAATTAATGTTATAACGGTCTTTTGCCACACGGCTGGATTGCTTTGTTTTTTTATTGATCTTTTCTAAAACTATAACGCTACATCTATCAAACATTTATTTAGATGTTATCATGCATTTCTTTATTTTAATAGTGATTTTTTCGGTCTTATTACCGTGAAATATTACAGTAAATAAGACATAACAGTGGGCTACGGTATTGTCTATGGAGCCGAAGCTACGCATTCAAAAGCCGATCTCCCACAATGCAACGACCATTCATTTCAAAGAATTCGACAGCAATCGCGGTCCTTGCTTAAATGTACACATATATAAGCAGTGGTTTTGTTACCAACAACAACACGTTGCTCTGTTTTGTTCCAGTAAGTTTTGCATCGTAATAACGTTTAAAAAAAAAATTATAATAATCCGCGGAATACCACGGAAGTGACGTAGTAGCTCACGTTACGGCATGGATAAGAAGATAACAAATTAATAGATAATATTCGTAATATTGATTTTTTGTTTAACGATGTATTTGAGCATGTAAACAATAAAGATAACAATAATAATAAAATACAGTTTCATGTATTTGTCTCATGTAATTGTTTGCTCTCGGCCAGGGCGCGGTCGCAATTTGAAATGGAACGAAGCCCATCCACGGCAGACAGCAGAAACAGGAGCGGAACACGTCCGCTCCACCCACCCGGAAGAACTACAAATACACAACCTTTGTAACAGGTTCTTTGGCGCGTCTCTTATGGGAGTTGTAGTTTTTAAATATATTGGTATATTTCTCACAATTAGAAGTTGGCAGTGTAGAATTCTGGATACACCTTGGTTTTTTGGGATGGGGAACACACTGGTGTCATCAGATTTAAAAAATTTAATTGTTAAATAGGTGAAAATAGCTTATTACCATGTTTGACGAGTGCTTACAGTAGGTCATTTGGTGACAATATCTACAGACAGCTGAGGTCCAGAGCTTTTATAACAGCTGGTTTTATGTGTGTAGCATCTTCTGTTGCTAAATGACAAGCCTTCAAACATGTACTGGGTTCAAGGTTCAGAGGTCAATATTTCAAAGCAGGAGTAATGTATCCTCTTCAGACTGACATATGTTGATCTCCAGGTTGAGACCTTACTTTCCAACGATGTGTTTGCTATAGTCCTACGACAAGGTTTTAATTTTTACACATCATGGAGACCACTTAGCAGGAGATACTTTATTGTCCCCAGAGGGGTATTTGCCTTGAGTTCAAATGCTTCACACATAACACTTGACATATTGTTTTATCATATAGCTGACATATACTTACAATAAAAAAAAAAAACATAAACAAAGTGGTATAAAACACAAAATTGCCCTAAGATCTTTATTGATGGACAAATCATTTCAAATCCAGAACAGGTCAAATATTTAGGTGTCATATTGGAATCAAATTTAGGTTTTAAAAACACATAAAAAAGTTATCAAATACAATTAAATTTAATAGGGCACAGTTTAGATATTTGAAATTCCCTTACAATCGAGGCCTCAGGGCCCTATCTAAATGCAATGATTGTTCCACACTGATCGTTATTGTATGACAAGTTGGTCACAGGCTACTAAAAACTGCCCTCAGGCAGTCATTATATAAAAAGCTCTCTAAAGATTCACGATAAGAAAGGCAGACGATACCATCACTGTCATATTCTTGTAAAATATAAATTTCTTTGAAAATCTAAAAAATCCACACAAATCTGTGTTTGATATATAAAATCCTCCATGACACCGCTGCTCCTCCACTAAAAGAATTCATATCTTTGGGCTCTGAAATAACAGCTCGAGCAACTATAGATCTACAGTGCGAGGTGAATGCAGGATCCCTAAACACAGGACAACATTTGGAATAAATGCTTTTTCTTGTGTGACCGCTCGTCAGTGGAATATGTTGCCTACAGAGCTGATAAGGAGCACAAACTCTTACACGTTTGCAAGACAGGCAAAGAAATGGCTTTTGTCAAATCAAAATTGTACACACATGTGACCAGATATATGTATGTGTGTGTGTAAGTGTGTGTTCTGAGGTACCCACATGTGACCGGATATATGTATGTGTGTGTGTAAGTGTGTGTTCTGAGGTACCCACATGTGACTGGATATATGTATGTGTGTGTGTAAGTGTGTTCTGAGGTCTATAAGAGTAGATCTGAGTACATGAAAGGTGTGAATATGACCTTTTTCATATTTTATTGATTTGGTCAATGTAAATTTCACTATTCATGTATGTATGATGTATTGTATTTTAGTTAAGATCAGCCTGCCCAGGGACTACGGGTGAAAATTAGCTCTTGAGCTGAAACCTGGTACTATGCATCTCTCCCCTCGGGGTCAATGTTTATTGTACGCTGTCCCTGTTTCTCTAAATAAATAAACTAAACTAAAATATGTAGCCAGACTGAAGCACATTACACAGCAACAATCTATTGCTCATCTTTTACAAACAGTGACAAGAGCAACACACAACCCTTTATTTATTTTATTTATTTATAAAACAGTTCCACTTCAGACATTACAAGAATACAGTTGGGGTACAAGATCAATTGGGTAGAGTGAATGGGTCCCCCAAAGAAGCTAGAAAAGCTTATAGGTGGGGGCCCATGATATGCATCATATCATGAAGATATTGCACAACCAGCCTTAAGCAACATTATTTAAAGTTTTAATTGAGTTAAGTCCAAATTAGGGATATCATTTAGAAATATTTACTTTACATTGGGGTACCCATTTATTCTGCAAGAGGAAAAGAGCTCATCTGGCATGGAGAATAAAGATAGATCATACCATATTCTCTGTGCTTCCCTGGAGAGACTGGTTTCTATTCCTCTACACCAGTGTTTCTCAAACTTTTTTTTTTTTTCAATATTATTCCTCCTTTGAATTGCTTTTTTAAGTTATTGATTCACTAAACAACAACTTTTTTAAACAAAATGTACCTCCATTTGAGACACACTGATCTACACAACCTTCATGACTGTCCCCCGAAATTTGACACCAATTTGTCTTTGTATGAGGCAAATGATATGAAAAAAATGGCCTTTCTGAGTGGCACATCAGATGCTGTGTGATTTAATTCACTTCCATATTTTATGCCATATAGTTCTTTCCTGACCTGAAAAATCATTACTCGTGTACCATTGTTGAAAATTGATAAATGTGCCTCTTCTCTTCATTGGGAATGTTTTAACATGTGTTAAGAACTCTCATAAGTTTTCTGAACAGACAACCATGATAACAAAAAACTGTGGAGTGCTACTAAGCGGTCAGAGGTCAAAAAGGATGCAGTCTTTCAGTAATACATCCTTATGTAGGAGGTATCCGTCACCAGGGATAGAATAGGAGCCCATTTACTGTGCTCCAAAATTAGCACAAATACTGACTAAAATTTTAATGATCAGTTAGTATGATGCCACTTTGGTACTTGTTGTGTCACTACATGCAACTTTCCGCTATCTCACTTTTTTACCATCAAATACAGCACAAAGTCATGACATTAATTATTCAGTGTAGTCAATGATTGACAGACAAATCATAAAATGTAACAATAATGAATTTAATTCTGACCAAATATACAAAACAAATAGTAAAACAAATATACAAAACATAAAAAAAAAGGTCATCAGGCAAATTTGCTGGCCGGCTCCCAGGTGTCTTCCCAGACTCTGCCACTGTAAAGAGTCCACAAGTCATCTTACACACATACAGTACAGCCTACAGCTACCAACTAGTCTTCAAGCTCAAGTTTTGAAGATATGTCATCTGAAGCTGATAAAGGTTTGCCCGTTTACTGTTGGATACTTTTTGTTGGTTTATTTTATATGGCGTATGTCAAACAGCAGTCATTTTGTTCCAAGTGAAGACTACTGTACCCACAATGCAGCAGAGATCTGGCCACTCAGTCACTTCAACACAGTCATGCCCAGTCAACCTTTCGAAGTTCTGCATCGGCTTAACTGTGTCGCTATGCAAATATTGACCACAACGGGAGGGGCGCAGAGATTATGTGGTTAGAGGCCTCTAGGTCGGGCGCATATTTAGTACAATATGCGATTGTATTCTGAACGGCCTCCATGACAGTCTGGCTCTGAATTTCCGGAGAAAACAAACCCATGTGACGCGTTCGTCCAATCAGCTGCCGGTTTTCATTTCTTGGGCAACAATACAGATTAGCGCAGCCTGCTGTTATAGAGACGTATTACGTCTCGTCTCATCTTGTTGGTGTGTTCTGTGGCACTTTTTGGACCAACACGGGGAGACTGATCATTTCGACTGGCTTGTCTGTCAACGGTCGGCCGTCGGCTATATGTGTAAGCAGCTTTACATGTACATGTGAATTGGGCTTAAGACCCCATCAGCGCTGAAGTGGACTAGAAAGTGATCTGAGTCCTCTTTAAGTGAACTCATAATGTGAACACAGAGAAAACACAGTTTCATTATGGGAACAGTAGTTTTCACTTTGAACAAAATAACTGCTGTTTGGCAAACACCATATAAAATAACCCAAATAAACAAAATAAAATTAGCAAATGTATGTAACAGGTTAGAATGTATTAGTTTCAGATGTCATTTGAACAAACTTGAGCCAGATGACTACTTGTGCACATGTTCTCACATGTGCAGTTCAGTTCACTTTAAAAGGGGTCTGAGTATGCCTAGAGTGTTCCTTACCCCCCCAAAAATTCTCAGTCACTGCTCAAAGTTTACTTTGAAGAGCTTTGTGGCCATTGTTTAAATAACAATATAAATATGTATGGCAAAGAAAATGTGGAAATAATAGTAATGAATGAATGAATGAACAAATGAATGAATGAATACATATACAGAATAAGCCATCACTTACCAGGAAGCGCAAGGCAGCCAGCGCACTTTGACCTCTGCTGCCTTCCCCTGCAGAAACACACACACACACACACACACACACACACACACACACACACACACACACACAGTTTAGTGAAGTTACTGTAATGATTTTACCATTCAAATAATTGTTTGTACTTAGCTCTATACATTGGCGTGCTTACTTGAAACATAATTTAGTTGACAAGAGTAATAATGCATTTTTTGTGAGCTCAATACAAAATAAGAATCTGTTGTGGCATACCATTTGCATTGTTGTTTTTGTTTACGATTTACAGTATGTAGCACTTGTGAGCAGTGTTGGGAGTAAGGCGTTACTAATTACATGTTGGTAACATTATACCCGTTACAATCTCAGTACCGCGAGTTGCAATGCATTTCAACGCAACATTTATTGTTGTTTTGTTTTTTAACGAATTCACCAACACACATTTCTTCACAGGCAAATAAAGCCTGTGAGTGTTATTTCCTGTTGTTGGCTTCGATGGTTGAGATGACTCCAGAGATAGATACATTTATTATATTTATTATTTTCAGGAGTTATTACGCCGTTAAAACAGCAAGCTGTCCACGTTCACTTTCCCGTGGTGCAGAGCACAACAGAGACAGTACGGACATCTGTGTCCCAACAGGTGATGATACGTTGCTGAAAGATATAAACATTTTAGTTTAATTAAAGTTATTAGATTTAAAGAAAATTAAAGTTTAGGGTTGCTACACGTAAATCTCATTGCATTTTATCAGCCGTAAAAAGTAACTATGTCGTACTTCAATACAACTGTTAGGTGCTTTTAATTGAGTATTTTTATTTTCTCCTATTTGCCTATCGTACGTTTTACTTCTTTTCTTTTATAGCTTAAGTTACTTTGCATATTCATATTAATTATACAAAATATTATGAATAATCTGTGATCTATTAAAATGGATAAAGAGGAGACTTCATTAATCTGGTGGTGAAATTCAGCTACCTGCCAAGTCAAACGTTTGCTATTATTTTGGTGAAAGAACTCAAAAGAAATGCAACATTAGTGTAAAGCATTACAATTCAGAGACAGTAATGTTGTAATATAACTAATTACTCTCAAATGACAGTAACTAGTCATCTATAATGTATTACATTTTGGAAATCGTCACTTGCCAAACAGTGCTTGTGAGAGGGTTGATAACTACTGCTCAGTGTTACTGTTTTGTCACATGTGGATTGAAAGATGAGCCAGGCATTAGTCAAGAGATTATCAGACAGCCTAATGAAATATATAGTTTCTACATCTTACCCCATTCATCCGTCTCTCCAATATTTTTTCATACGGATAAATTGTCTGTCGACTGCATTTGCAACCTTAAATGACAAAGGCAAAAACAAGTTTGGTTCACTTCAAATGGGTCAGAGTTCACTTGGGGTGTTCACATATGCCCAACAAATGCTGAGTCACTGTTCTTAGTTCACTTTGAGGGCTGAAAGAGACCAAGTGTGAATACACCCTGAGTTTGGTTTAATTAAAAGGGGGCTACATTTGAAAACACCCGTACACACAGCACATGGCTGCTGATATACCCATAGGATGCAAAGAATGTCTACTTACTTTTTGTTTTCTTCTTTTTGGCAAGGGTTGAGGGTGAGGCTTCTCTGCCTTTCGCTGGATGCAAGGGGAAAAGGTTAAGAATGATATATTCAGAATCTTCAGGGGGTGGTTAAATTGATTAAAAGGGATGAAATTCACTGTGTGTACCTTGTTTTATATTGTGCACTGATTAAAAAAAGCATGGGACAAATTTACAGATGGGGTGCAAGGCAAGATTACTTACTTTGTCTTTTCCTGGGTGGTAGAGGCTCCATATGCAGCTGAGCATGAGCTGAGTCTGGGGGAATCGGGAATAGGTTTAAAGTAATAAGTTGCTGGTCTGGGGGGGTGGGCTGGTTTTGCGGGATGGGGTGGTCTAGGGGAAGGTGCTGGTCTTGGGCGAGGGGCTGGTCTTGGGCGAGGGGCTGGTCTTGGGCGAGGGGCTGGTCTTGGGGGAGGGGCTGGTCTTGGGCGAGGGGCTGGTCTTGGGGGAGGGGCTGGTCTTGGGCGAGGGGCTGGTCTTGTTGGGGCTGGGGCTGGGGCACATCTGTTGTGAAGTTAGCAAAAATATCAATTCTGTACACATCGTCAGAAAAATCAACGACAAACACTAATGAACTCTACATAAAACTTCTCTTACCATCCAGTTTGATAATGAAGTCGTAGGCCTTCTTCATGCTGGTTAATACACGCATGTTGGTTTGCGTTGGTGGCAGATGCGTGACTGCGTTTGCCACTAACTTGCCTGTGCCCTTGTGCCTCTGGCTAAAGAATAATATGGGCATATAGCCCAAAGCAGAAAGTTTTTGGACCTGAAATGAAACAAAGTAATTAACACATTTCCAATACATTATGTTACTACATTACTACATAAATAACAGTCCATCTACTAATTAAAGATGCAATCTGCCAAAAAGTTTTTAATGCTTTCAACAAGTGTTAACCATGTGATTAAAGACCTATTGTAAAATACACAGAAATATTCATTCATGAGGATTTCTTAAATTGCAACTGTCAGTGCTCGATTTTGTTTGAAAATAATTAATTAATTTTATTTTAATTAATAAAAGATGGCATCCACTCCACACTGACTTTGAACGATGACTTGCCACCGGCACAAGAATCTAGAGTTTAAATTAGAAACAGAGGGCAGTTTACTTGGTGTATATACTAGGTACGAATTGTTTCCTAGTTCATCTCTATCCCTAGTCCCCTGCCATCAGTTACACAAGTATTTTAAGATAAGTATAATCTGGAATATTGCCTATTTATGTACATACACCGATGTTTTTTCAAGATTTGCTTTCACAACAGAAGCACCCCTGCATAAAATGAAATTATCTTTTCATATTGTGTATGGGGAGCTTTTTGGCAAACTGTTTATCAGAGCAACATGCATGTGATGTTCATCACTTGAGCGTCATGTGTGATGTGTGCAGGAAAAGCAATTTAATAGGGATGTATGGTGTGGTTTTTAAAGCAATTGCAACTGTCTAAAATCTCATCCTGACAACATGTGCCAACTTCCAACATACAGGCAGGCATAGCACACAGCATGGCTGCTATGTCTTCTGTCCGAAGTCAACAAACATGGTACCCACAGAAAGTACTCAATAAAAGTTTCCACAATTGTGTTCATATTCAAGCATGTATATTCCAGATGTTTGTTAGCCTGGTTGACACCAGTCCCTTCTCAGTTGTAACTGAGAGTGGGGGGGTCTGGGGAAAGGTTCATTGACAGTTCATTTCCAGAGGGGCGTCACCAACGGACGCCACTCAAATGCCTCTGACCAACCACTCAGACCAACTGGGTGACGCTTTTCACATCCAATATCCAACTAAAAAACATGTGATTCTGGTTTGTGGTGTGGTGCCTCTACACCCTACTGTCTCCTTGCAGGTGTTGCATATTGCAAACTTGTTATCTTCTGCTCACATGCTGAAGAATGTCCAAACAGCTGACATGTTGCAGGTTAATTCATGAGGTTCCCTACATGTGGGAGAATAGGACCAACACGCGCTTCACACCGCGAGCCAATCATCAGATTGAGGCCAGGTTAGACAGAGCTCGACATTGAATGGTCAATTCATCGAAAATATAAAATAAAACGGGGAGGCCAGGTTGAACCAGCCTTCTTGAGTAACATAGTGTTAGCCACAATGCTAACGGCATTGATAACTAAAACCACACGGTGCTACTGTTACTACAACTAGTAGTATCACAACTTTTTTAGTGGTTTATAAGCAACCTTTTTCTTGCACATGTCCTGTTAATAACAATACAGATGTTTGTTATATGGAGGTGATGCTGATTTTAACAGCTGGATCAACATTAGCTGTCTACATGAAGCTCCCAGCTGAGGTCCTATAACGTTAACGTTAAGCCGCAACGCAGGAAATAAGAACAAGCTCATTAAAGCTCACTGGCTTCCTCTGTAAAATTTTCCACGCACCGTCACTGCGTCTCAGGTCACTTTTATTTAACAGATTAAATTATTTTTTTCTAGATCAATACTTCTACAAAAGGTGTCTTTGCCCCAAATGACAGAAATCATGCTGGGTGGCTGACTTTCAAGAGGGGGACAGATTATATTTTCTGGACTGATGGAAAGGATCCCCTTAGGACAGACAGATGGATGTGAATGACTGCATGTTAATGTAATTACTCTATGTACTTTGGGCTTAATATTGATTACCACTCAATAATGTAGCATGAGCATTTTTACTTACAGCAATTTGGGCAGAGGCCACCATCCCGCGATGCATTTTTGTTTCTGATGACCCTCTGGGTCCAGTCATCATCAATGTGTGCTGTTTTTAATGTCCGCTTGCTTGGCAGTGTGGCAAAACAAGCACTGCAGGTTTTGGTTGGCCTGCTGATGGACCTGGCAGCTTGGGCAGGGGCCTGAATTTTGGCTTTGTCATTCTGAAATGTACACACACACACACACACACACACAATATTATTAAATATCATTCAGGGAATCAAATACACATAAGGAAAAGAAAGACAGAGCTAGTCAATATATTAGTATGTGTCATACAGCAGTAGGCTATGCTGTAACTTATCACTATTCTAACATTATCAAAGGTAGTATTAGCTCTGGATGTTTGCAAGCTGGCGAGTGCAGAAAAGTGTGAAAGTCGCCAGAGAGCGAGCTGTTTCCTTTCCTGTAGTCATAAACCATTTTTGAATACTGGCAATCCGCACAAAAATAGAGTTTGATTTACTTAATTGTGCAGCCTCCAGCACAATTCATTTGGTGCAATAACCAGGTTTTATATGCCAGTCTCTATCCATGAAATTGCTACAGTGCGCTAAAACGACACCAACAAACAAATCTATATTCTCTGATCCCGACCTTTACACTTCGAGTGGGATTGGGAGGTGAAGAAGAGGCAGCAACCCAGGTTCTGCGTCCCTCTAAACAGCTATTCTTGATCACCAGAGGGTAGGGGAGAGAGGGAGGGAGAGAGAGGAAGGGAGGGAGACAAATAACAAGACAAGAAACAATACAAATAAGACAATAAACAAGACAAACGTGGCTCTGAAAAGTGCCTTTTTTTTGTTATAAGATGCTAATATTAAGTAGTTGTAAAGGACAGGGATTAAGGAACCTGCAGAGAAAGAGAAGAAACAAATCAAAATAGAATAGATCACCAAACTACATATTACAATATGAATAACCACTAGGCTAAGAAGTTAAGTAAATGCTGCTCTTGTTCATTCACAATATAAAGATTGATACATTAAATATATCAATAAAAATAAGTATAATATCAATAAAAATAAGTAATTGTGTGAGCAAGGGTTCTATCATATTTTGATTATATATAGCTATAGCTATATACAGGATACATAGGATGGCATCCATTTAGCCTAGCTGCTAATGTGGCAACAAAAGCCACATGCCTGGTTGCCTAGTTGACAACCACTTCAATAAGTTAATGTTGAGCCCTGAATACAGCTGGCGCAGAATGGAATCCAAACGTGTTATACATATATGTAACTTGTCACAAATATCTGCCAATGCCAAAAGTAGCTACATGTCCAAATCAATATCAATAAACAAGCACCAAGAGCTCCGAGTTAGCTAATCTGCTAGCTAGCAGAGGCTCCGGCTAGCTACATTGCATTTCATTTTGATTCAACAGGCAGTTGTATTTATGTCATTGTCTTCTAATACAGCGTGTGGTTATCAACGACAACATGTTTTTGGCCGCGCTTCATCATTTGGGACATGTAAATGTTTTATTAATTTCTCTTGCTTGTTTGATGCGTTGTACTTACCATGGAATCGCACTGGGCAATGGTTTTCAGGATCGTCGCACACAGTGGCTGATGCATAAAATTAGCTAAAACATCATTCATAATGAAAAATTACAGTCTTAATATTTTTTTTTTTTATCGCTTGCTCTAACCTAACCTAACTACCCCAAAGTAGATAAATGGCAGAATTGGACCAGACGGGGGTACAGAATTATGAGGACCAGAGTGTTGTTTACCCATAACAGTTGCTATGTGTCACTGGTTGGTTGAAATGAATGAGAACGTAAAAAAAGTAAAAAAAAGAAAAAAGCTCACTATTGTCCGGTAAATTGAAATACCATCAACAATTATAAAATATCCTACACATTAAGGCATGTTTTAAGCCTACAGCAAATATGCAACTCTGTAATTATGTCATTTAATGCAGCCCAAAATTATATATATTAAAAAGTGCGTGGCGTTCAGAGAATGGTTTCTGCCACAATGTATATGGGCTATGTAAAATCACCACCGCACCAATCAATAATACATGAAAAAAAAAAAGA
>NC_053128.1:33830146-33835146 GCF_010015445.1 Perca fluviatilis | reverse complement strand
TAGAGTGAGTGAGAGAGTGATGGTGTTACTGGAATTGTTGGGTCTTTGTAAATTACAGAGTGTGGTCTAGACCTACTCTATCTGTAAAGTGTCCTGAGATAACTTTTGTTACGATTAGACACTATAAATAAAATCAAATAGAATAGATGTGTGTGTGTGTGTCTCTGTGTGTGTGTGTGTGTGTGTGTGTGTGTGTGTGTGTGTGTGTGTGTGTGTGTGTGTGTGTGCTGTATATGTCTCTGTGTGTGTGTGTGTGTGTCATGTGTGTGTGTGTGTGTGTGTGTGTGTGTGTGTGTGAGTGTCTCTGTGTGTGTGAATGTCTCTGTGTGTGTGTGTGTGTCTGTGTGTGTGTGTGTGTCTGTGTGTGTGTGTGTGTGTGTGTGTGTGTGTGTGTGTGTGTGTGTGAGTGTCTCTGTGTGTGTGAATGTCTCTGTGTGTGTGTGTGTCTGTGTGTGTGTGTCTGTGTATGTGTGTGTGTGTGTGTGTGTCTGTGTATGTGTGTGTGTGTGTGTGTGTGTGTGAGTGTCTCTGTGTGTGTGTGTGCGTGTGTGTATGTGTGTGTGTGTGTGTGTGTGTGTGTGTGTGTGAATGTCTCTGTGTGTGTGAATGTCTCTGTGTGTGTGTGTGTGTGTGTGTGTGTGTGTGTGTGTGTGTGTGTGTGTGTGTGTGGTAGAGTGAGTGAGAGAGTGATGGTATTACTGGAATTGTTGGGGCTTTTTAAATGATAGTGTGATCTAGACTTACTCTATCTGTAGTGTCTCGAGATAACTCTTGTTATGATTTGATATAAGAATAGAATAGATACTGTGTGTGTGTGTGTGTGTGTGTGTGTGTGTGTGTGTGTGTGTGTGTGTGTGTGTGTGTGTGTGTGTGTGTGTGTGTGTGTGTGTGTGTGTGTGTGTGTGTGTGTGTGTGTGTGTGTGTGTGTGTGTTCTCTCTCTCTGGTTCAGAAAGTAAAGCTGGTGTCTCCAGAGAAGCCGGTGTGGCTCGGCGAGACGAGCTCGGCGTACGGAGGAGGAGCTGTCGGCCTGTCGGACACCTTCGCCGCAGGATTCATGTGAGTTTACACGAGTCACGACCAACATACTTAGTGGAGGTTGAACGTAAGATAAGACAGCAGTGAGCAGAGTTTAAAACATACACTCACCTAAAGGATTATTAGGAACACCTGTAAGATTTCTCGTTAATGCAATTATCTAATCAACCAATCACATGGAAGCTGCTTCAATGCATTTAGGGGTGTGGTCCAGGTCTAGACTATCTCCTGAACTCCAAACTGAATGTCAGAATAAGAAAGAAAAGTGATCTAAGCTACTTTGAGCGTGGCCGGGTTGTTGGTGCCAGACGGGCTGGTCTGCTCAGTTACTGGGATTCTCACCCACAACCATTTCTAGGGTTTACAAAGAATGGTCTGAAGAAGGAAAAACACCCAGAATGCTGCAGTCCTGGGGGGGTGAATATGCCTCGTTGATGCTAGAGGTCAGAGGAGAATGGGCCGACTGATTCCAGCTGATAGAAGATCAACTTTGACTCAAATAATCGCTCGTTACCACCGAGGTCTGCAGCAAAGCATTTGTGAAGCCACAACATGAACAACCTTGAGGGGGATGGGCTGCACCAGCAGAAGACCCCCCCCCCCCCCCCCGGGTACCACTCATCTCCACTAACAATAGGAACATGAGGCGACAATTTGCACGAGCTCACCAAAATTGGACAGTTGAAGACTGTAAAAATGTTGCCTGGTCTGAAGAGTCTCGATTTCTGTTGAGACATTCAGATGGTAGAGTCCGAATGAGAACATGGACCCGTCATGCCTTGTTACCACTGGGCAGGCTGGTGGTGGTGTAATGGTGTGGGGGATGTTTTCTTGGCACACTTTAGGCCCCTTTAGTACCAACTGGGCATCGTTTAAATGCCACAGCCTACCTGAGCATTGTTTCAGACCATGTCCATCCCTTTATGACCACCATGGACCCATCCTCTGATGGCTACTTCCAGCAGGATAATGCACCAGGTCACAAAGCTCACATCATTTCAAATTGGTTTCTTGAACATGACGATGAGTTCACTGTACTAAAATGGCCCCCACAGTCACCAGATCTCAACCCAATAGAACATCTTTGGGAAGTGGTGCAACGGGAGCTTGGTGCCCTGGATGTGCATCCCACAAATCTCCATCAACTGTTAGACCCTCTCCTCTCAATATGGGCCAACATTTCTAAAGAATGCTTCCAGCACCTTGTTGAATCAGTGCCACGAAGAATTAAGGCAGTTCTGAAGGTGAAAGGGGGTCAAACATGGTCTTAGTAGGGTGTTCCTAATAATCCTTTAGGGGAGTGTATGTGGAGGGAGATGACAATGGGGGAGTACATCCTGTCATGTTGTAGGACGCCTTGAAAGGCAAACAGTCAGTTTTCATCCACTCAAAGTTGTGTTGTTGCTGCTGACAGACTCAGATTATTATTCTAAGTGTCTGACAACATTATGGGATGGATCCCTACAGAGATAGACCTTTTAGTTAAAGAGTAAGATCCTTTTAGTTTAACATGAAACAGCCCCGACATAACCATCACCAAACTCCACCAGACTCCATGTAAATAATCAGGACTTTTAGTGTGTATAGAGCCAGCATATCTCCACCAGACTCCATGTAAATAATCAGGACTTTTAGCGTGTATAGAGCCAGCATATCTCCACCAGACTCCATGTAAATAATCAGGACTTTTAGCATGTATAGAGCCAGCATATCTCCACCAGACTCCATGTAAATAATCAGGACTTTTAGCGTGTATAGAGCCAGCATATCTCCACCAGACTCCATGTAAATAATCAGGACTTTTAGCGTGTATAGAGCCAGCATATCTCCACCAGACTCCATGTAAATAATCAGGACTTTTAGTGTGTATAGAGACAGCATATCTCCACCAGACTCCATGTAAATAATCAGGACTTTTAGCGTGTATAGAGCCAGCATATCTCCACCAGACTCCATGTAAATAATCAGGACTTTTAGCGTGTATAGAGCCAGAGTCTCTCAGGAGGACTACATGTTAGTTTATTGAGTTTACTCATTACCCAGCAGCCCCGGTCTCATGACCGACCTGAAAGCTGCTCACACACAACGAGGCGCCTGTCTTCATAAAAGCACACACACACACACACACACACACACACACACACACACACACACACACACACACACACACACACACACACACAACGAGGCTCCTGTCTTCATAAAAGCTACTAACATCTTTCTTTAAAGGACTATTCAGGCACATAAGGTAAGACGTTGTGTTCTTAATCTAGAAAAGTAACGCACACCAAGAGATGGGGGTTGATCACTGGAAGTAGACTTCACACACACACACACACACACACACACACACACACACACACACAGACACAGCCACACACAGACAGACAAACACACACACACACAGTGACTAACACAGACACACACAGACATACACACACACACACACACACACACACACACACACACACACACACACACACGGTTGATCTGAAGAAGGCCTGACATTCACGTTGTATTATTCAGACAAATTGTTGTAACAATTCCAACATTATGACTTTGATATACTGAAAACTGGAATGCCTTTTAAACAAATAAATATGACTGTGAAATTAGTCCTGAAACTAATAAATGAGGCAATAAATATATGTATTAGGGCTGTCAATGGATCCAAATATTTAGTCAAAATTCATCTCCTAGTCTATCCCCACCAGACTCCATGTAAATAATCAGGACTTTTAGCGTGTATAGAGCCAGCATATCTCCACCAGACTCCATGTAAATAATCAGGACTTTTAGCGTGTATAGAGCCAGCATATCTCCACCAGACTCCATGTAAATAATCAGGACTTTTAGCGTGTATAGAGCCAGCATATCTCCACCAGACTCCATGTAAATAATCAGGACTTTTAGCGTGTATAGAGCCAGCATATTTCCACCAGACTCCATATAAATAATCAGGACTTTTAGCGTGTATAGAGCCAGCATATCCCCACCAGACTCCATGTAAATAATCAGGACTTTTAGCGTGTATAGAGCCAGCATATCTCCACCAGCCTCCATGTAAATAATCAGGACTTTTAGCGTGTATAGAGCCAGCATATTTCCACCAGACTCCATGTAAATAATCAGGACTTTTAGCGTGTATAGAGCCAGCATATCTCCACCAGACTCCATGTAAATAATCAGGACTTTTAGCGTGTATAGAGCCAGCATATCTCCACCAGACTCCATGTAAATAATCAGGACTTTTAGCGGTGTATAGAGCCAGCATATCTCCACCAGACTCCATGTAAATAATCAGGACTTTTAAGCGTGTATAGAGCCAGCATATTTCCACCAGACTCCATATAAATAATCAGGACTTTTAGCGTGTATAGAGCCAGCATATCCCCACCAGACTCCATGTAAATAATCAGGACTTTTAGCGTGTATAGAGCCAGCATATCTCCACCAGCCTCCATGTAAATAATCAGGACTTTTAGCGTGTATAGAGCCAGTATATCCCCACCAGACTCCATGTAAATAATCAGGACTTTTAGCGTGTATAGAGCCAGCATATCTCCACCAGACTCCATGTAAATAATCAGGACTTTTAGCGTGTATAGAGCCAGCATATCTCCACCAGACTCCATGTAAATAATCAGGACTTTTAGCGTGTATAGAGCCAGCATATCTCCACCAGACTCCATGTAAATAATCAGGACTTTTAGCGTGTATAGAGCCAGCATATCCCCACCAGACTCCATGTAAATAATCAGGACTTTTAGCGTGTATAGAGCCAGCATATCTCCACCAGACTCCATGTAAATAATCAGGACTTTTAGCGTGTATAGAGCCAGCATATCTCCACCAGACTCCATGTAAATAATCAGGACTTTTAGTGTGTATAGAGCCAGCATATCTCCACCAGACTCCATGTAAATAATCAGGACTTTTAGCGTGTATAGAGCCAGCATATCTC
>NC_053128.1:33815146-33825146 GCF_010015445.1 Perca fluviatilis | reverse complement strand
CACACACACACAGACATACAGACAGACAGACACATGTACACACACATAAACACACACATACACACACAGACAGACAGACACACACATACACACACAGACAGACACAGAGAGAGCACACACACACACACACACACACACAGACACACACACACACACACACAGACACACACACACACACACACACAGACACACACAAAAACACACACACACCCAGACACACACACACACACACAGTCACACACACAGAAGAACACACACACACACACACACACACAGACCACACACACACACACACAGACACAGACAAAGACACACACACAGACACACACACAGACACACACACACATAAACACACAGACACACACACAGAGAGACACACACACACAGACAGACAGACACAGAGAGAGACACACACACACACACACACACACACACACACATAAACACACAGACACACACACACACACACAGACAGACACACACAGACAAAGACAGACACACGTACACACACATAAACACACACACACACACAGACGGACACAGAGAGACACACACACACACAGAGAGAGAGAGAGACACACACACACACACACACACACAGACTCTCTACGCTGAAACACTACCTGAAGTACTGCTGGAATCAAACAGCTGGAATCAAACAGCTGGAATCAAACAGCTGGAATCAAACAGCTGGAATCAAACAGCTGGAATCAAACAGCTGGGTCTCCCGTAACGTGAAGGCTGGAGAGGGATCTGCTCTGTTTACTTTATCCTCTCATGTGACGGCTGCTGTCTTATTTATAGAAGATATGCTGTTTCTAATAAAGTTTAGTTCTCTAAACTAAAGTGTCGACACACTACGGCTTTATTTGAGTAACTTATACGGAGAGATAAGATTTGTCTTGTCTTCCCATCGACCATGCTACTTTTTCTTGTTTTTTTCTGGTTCAAATATTTCAAACTTTTATTTTGTCATGTTTTTGTCACTTTTTTCCCCAAAAATTTCGTCACTTTTTCCCAATGTTTTTGTCACTTTTTCCCGACGTTTTGTCACTTTTTTTTTCAATTTTTTTGTCATTTTTTCCATTTTTTTTGTCACAAATTTTCGACATTTTTGTCACAAATTTTCGACATTTTTGTCACTTTTTTAAAACTTTTTTTGTCAATTTTTTTGCCACAAATTTTTGATGTTTTTGTAAATTTTTCTGCAGTTATTATTTGATCTTTTTTTTTTTTTCAAATGCTATACACCCAAATTAAATAAAAGTAGTGAACTGATCATTTATTTTACTTGTAAATAGTAATGGTTGTATATGGAAACATTTTCGTTATGTTTTTGGACAATTTGGTTGAAAGAAACCCAAATTTCTGATATAGAAGTCCCCTAGTGGTCCCCCTAATACTATATCTGAAGTCTCTTTTATATAGACCTTAGTGGTCCCCCTAATACTGTATCTGAAGTCTCTTTTATATAGACCTTAGTGGTCCCCATAATACTGTATCTGAAGTCTCTTTTATATAGACCTTAGTGGTCCCCTAATACTGTATCTGAAGTCTCTTTTATATAGACCTTAGTGGTCCCCTAATACTGTATCTGAAGTCTCTTTTATATAGACCTTAGTGGTCCCCTAATACTGTATCTGAAGTCTCTTTTATATAGGCCTTAGTGGTCCCCTAAAACTGTATCTGAAGTCTCTTTTATATAGACCTTAGTGGTCCCCTAATACTGTATCTGAAGTCTCTTTTATATAGACCTTAGTGGTCCCTACACATCATCTGAAGTCTCTTTTATATAGACCTTAGTGGTCCCCAATACTGTATCTGAAGTTCTTTATATAGACCTTAGTGGTCCCCTAATACTGTATCTGAGTCTCTTTTATATAGAACTTAGTGGTCCCCTAATACTGTATCTGAAGTCTCTTTCCCGAAATTCAGCCTTGGTGCAGAATTCCAGCCACTAGAGCCAGTCCCACAATGAGCTTTCCTTAGGATGTGCCATTTCTGTGTCTGTAGCTATTGAAGAGGAGAGAGGGGGCAAGGTGGAGGGTGGGGGTGTGGTCTTGACCAACTGCCACTTTGCTCATTTGAAAGCCATGATGTCTCTCTCTCTCTCTCTCATGGGTGGGCCAAATTCTCTGAGGCAAGCAAAGCAGAGAAAGGGGAGGTAACCTTGCTCCTTATGACCTCATAAGGAGAAGATTCCTGATTGGTCCATCTGAGCTTTCATTTTCTCAAAGGCAGAGCAGGATACCCAGGGCTCGGTTTACACTTATCACCATTTCTAGCCACTGGGGGGCCATAGGCAGGCTGGGGGAACTCACATTAATGTTAAAAAACCTCATAAAGTGACATTTTCATGCCATGGGACCTTTAATGTTACAATAATCAATAAGTCAAATCATAGATTCTGAGAAGTTTCCTTTTTATTTGCACTTAAAGAATACAAACAGATGTTGGTGTGTGTGCTGCTCTAGACAGATGTTGGTGTGTGTGCTGCTCTAGACAGATGTTGGTGTGTGTGCAGCTTGCAGACAGATGTTGGGCTGTGTGCAGCTTGCAGACAGATGTTGGGCTGTGTGCTGCTCTAGACAGATGTTGGTGTGTGTGCAGCTTGCAGACAGATGTTGGGCTGTGTGCAGCTTGCAGACAGATGTTGGGCTGTGTGCTGCTCTAGACAGATGTTGGTGTGTGTGCAGCTTGCAGACAGATGTTGGTGTGTGTGTGCAGCTTGCAGACAGATGTTGGTGTGTGTGTGCAGCTTGCAGACAGATGTTGGTGTGTGTGTGCAGCTTGCAGACCGATGTTGGGCTGTGCAGACAGATGTTAGGCTGTGCAGACAGATGTTAGGCTTCCTCCTGCTCCTCTCCGTGGGTGATGATGTAACACAGAGATTTGTAATCCAGGTTTCCGGCCGCGTCGATGTTCGACGACTGAAACATCTGCTTCACCTGCGGTCAGATTCATGATTAATATTAATATCACTAACGAGGAACTAATGATCAGATATTAGCCGCTTTCTGACCAAGTAGTTAGAGGAACCTAGTTCTAGGAACAGTCCACTTCTGAACAGATCTACTAACTACTCTCCCCCAAAACTAGTTTTTTTACCATTTGCATTCACACTGGCCCAGTGGCCATAGGGACTGTAGGAGGGGTAAGGGAGGGATGTAACCACGGCAACGGTCTCTATAGCGTTAAAATCAGTGTATCAAAATACACCAAAAACAGTCTGAACTAAATCTAATGTATATAGAATATGTCATAATTTAAACAAGTCTGACAAAGACATTGCAGCATTGTGTATGTGTGTGTGTGTGTGTTACTGTGTGTGTGTGACTGTGTGTAAGTGTGTGTGTGTGTGTGTTACTGTGTGTGTGTGACTGTATGTAAGTGTGTGTGTGGGTTACTCTGTGTGGTTGTCTGTGTGTGTGTGTAAGTGTGTGAGTGACTGTGTGTGTTTGAGTGACTGTGTGTGTGTGTGTGTGTGGGTTACTGTGTGTGGTTGTCTGTGTGTGAGTGACTGTGTGTGTTTGAGTGACTGTGTGTGTGTGTGTGTGAGTGACTGTGTGTGTGTGTGTGTGTGTGTGTGTGTGTGTGTTTAGTGACTGTGTGTGTGTGACTGTATGTGTGTGTGTGTGTGTGTGTGGTGTGTGAGTTACTGTGTGTGTGTGTGTGTGACTGTATGTGTATGTGTGTGTGTGTGTGTGTGTGTGTTAGTGTGTGTGTGTGTGACTGTGTGTGTGTGTGTGTGTGTGTGTGTGAGACTGTCTTTTGTGTGACTGAGTGTGTGAGTGACTGTGAGTGTGTGTGTGTGTGTGACTGTGTGCGTGTGTGCGTGTGTGTGTGTGTGTGTGTGTGTGTGTGTGTGTGTGTGCGTGTGTGTGTGTGTGTGTGTGTCTGTCCACGCTTGTGGAGTTTAACTCCAAAAAGAAATCTTATGATGGACGTGTGTTGAGCAAACGATCAGTCAACGGTGAAATCAAAGCCGTTTCTGGTTAGCTCTCCACCAATCAGACGGCTCATTTGAGTCCGACAGCCGGCAGTGCCCGCCCCCACCGATTATACTCGTCAAATCGGCCCAAACGAAGGCTGACAGGCCCTCCGACTGACGAAACACACCGAACAGAACAACTTCGCCAGACTGTCCCACGGCCCCGGTGTGTCTCGGGCTTAATAATCTCTAATAATCCCCAAATATGTCCAGTCGGGACAGGAGGAAAAGAGGTTTCTAGGAACGTTATGTGTTCCAGGAACTGCAAAGATCCCTCCGGTCAGAAAGCGGCTAATAAGGTTACTACTATGGCTCTAAGAGCAGTGTGTTCTGCTTTCAGACAGATAACGTTAGAGAAACAGTTATGGTGCGTTCTTTTTATCTTGTAATCGCGACTAGTAGCTCGAGCGTGACGTCACATCCGTGTCGAAAAACGAATAACCTGCGGGGTTGTTGCGTTCTTTTTGTCACACGATACTACGAGTCGGAGAAAAGATGGATTTTTTTAACATTTTTAGTAACATTTAGGATTATATTCACCCAGTTATTGACATATTACACACATATATTTCACAGTTTGATACATGAAAATTAGGTTTTGATTAACGTTAACGTTAGGCTACTGCTCTGCTTTCTGCTCAAGACTCGGCTTAAAGCCGTTGTTGTCATATAGCAACCGAGCGTCTCTAGCCAATTTCAGCTGCACAAGCTACAAAATAACTAATCAGGCGGTATTTAACTCCTAATAAGACTGTAGAGACATGCCTATAGGTGGCAGTATACAGCGCTATGTTTAACTCCTAATAAGACTGTAGAGACATGCCTATAGGTAGCAGTATACAGCGCTATGTTTAACTCCTAATAAGACTGTAGAGACATGCCTATAGGTAGCAGTATACAGCGCTATGTTTAACTCCTAATAAGACTGTAGAGACATGCCTATAGGTGGCAGTATACAGCGCTATGTTTAACTCCTAATAAGACTGTAGAGACATGCCTATAGGTAGCAGTAGACAGCGCTATGTTTAACTCCTAATAAGACTGTAGAGACATGCCTATAGGTAGCAGTTATACAGCTATGTTTAACTCCTAATAAGACTGTAGAGACATGTCTATAGGTGGCAGTATACAGCGCTATGTTTAACTCCTAATAAGACTGTAGAGACATGCCTATAGGTAGCAGTATACAGCGCTATGTTTAACTCCTAATAAGACTGTAGAGACATGCCTATAGGTAGCGGTATACAGCGCTATGTTTAACTCCTAATAAGACTGTAGAGACATGCCTATAGGTAGCAGTATACAGCGCTATGTTTAACTCCTAATAAGACTGTAGAGACATGCCTATAGGTAGCAGTATACAGCTATGTTTAACTCCTAATAAACTGTAGAGAATGCCTATAGGTAGCAGTATACAGCCATGTTTAACTCCTAATAAGACTGTAGAGACATGCCTATAGGTAGCAGTATACAGCCCATGTTTAACTCCTAATAAGACTGTAGCGACATGCCTATAGGTAGCAGTATACAGCGCCTATGTTTAACTCCTAATAAGACTGTAGAGACATGCCTATAGGTAGCAGTATACAGCGCTATGTTTAACTCCTAATAATAGACTGTAGTGACATGCCTATAGGTAGCAGTATACAGCTATGTTTAACTCCTAATAAGACTGTAGAGACATGCCTATAGGTAGCAGTATACAGCGCATGTTTAACTCCTAATAAGACTGTAGAGACATGCCTATAGGTAGCAGTATACAGCGCTATGTTTAACTCCTAATAAGACTGTAGAGACATGCCTATAGGTAGCAGTATACAGCGCTATGTTTAACTCCTAATAAGACTGTAGAGACATGCCTATAGGTAGCAGTATACAGCGCTATGTTTAACTCCTAATAAGACTGTAGAGACATGCCTATATATAGAGTCGTATATATACGACCTCGGTGGCGTTCTTTTTGCAACTTCCGGTTTGTAACTACATTAGATACAAAATAGGATGGAAAAAAAGCGACAAAAATGTCAAAGTGTCAAAATGTCAAAATCAAAGCAACAAAAATATAAAAAACAAAAGCAATAAACACTGAAAGAAAACGGCAGAGAAGAAAGCGCCAAAAAGTTAGAAAAAAAAGCCACAAAAACAATCAGCAGGACGTTACCTCCTCAGGGGTGAAGCGGTCCGCCTGCGTCATCAGAAGTGTCTGTAATCTGCAGAAAAAACAACAAACACGTAAAACCGAAACGTTTTTGGGTCATCAACTTTAGGTTTTTTTCATGGACATGGTGTCTGACAACATCATGTAAATAATCAGGACTTTTAGCGTGTATAGAGCCAGCATATCTCCACCAGACTCCATGTAAATAATCAGGACTTTTAGCGTGTATAGAGCCAGCATATCTCCACCAGACTCCATGTAAATAATCAGGACTTTTAGCGTGTATAGAGCCAGCATATCTCCACCAGACTCCATGTAAATAATCAGGACTTTTAGCGTGTATAGAGCCAGCATATCTCCACCAGACTCCATGTAAATAATCAGGACTTTTAGCGTGTATAGAGCCAGCATATCTCCACCAGACTCCATGTAAATAATCAGGACTTTTAGCGTGTGTATAGAGCCAGCATATCTCCACCAGACTCCATGTAAATAATCAGGACTTTTAAGGCGTGTATAGAGCCAGCATATCTCCACCAGACTCCATGTAAATAATCAGGACTTTTAGCGTGTATAGAGCCAGCATATCTCCACCAGACTCCATGTAAATAATCAGGACTTTTAGCGTGTATAGAGCCAGCATATCTCCACCAGACTCCATGTAAATAATCAGGACTTTTAGCATGTATAGAGCCAGCATATCTCCACAAGACTCCATGTAAATAATCAGGACTTTTAGCGTGTATAGAGCCAGCATATCTCCACATGTAAATGGGTGAATTAAGGGTTTATTTCAACCAAACCAGAGTGGTGATTGTTGGAACAGTGGAAAGATGAACCAAGACAGGTTTTGGTAGTTTTATTTAGTTTCTGTCCACTTTGAATGAAGTGTGTTTTATGATGATAAAAGTCCTGATTATTTACATGGGTTAGTGGACTCTAACTGCTGCTGAACATTAGTCCTGTAGGGTTACATTACAGCCTGGTTCTGGTTTAATACTGGACCAGTTTCAGAGATTGTTGTTCTCATCAGACACTCAGACACACAAACATGGAGACATAGGGTCCAGGTAGTTAGCCTTTAAGTAAAAGTAAAATTACAGATTTTAAAAACTACTTAAAAAATTAAAAATGAAGTACACATAAAAAGGTGACGTACTCATGTGTGTGGACGAAGCCTTGGGCGTCTGGGTCGAACAGTTTGAAAGCATTTAAGATGGTTTCTTCAGGGTCAGTACCTACACACACACACACACACACACACACACACACACACACACACACACACACACACACACACACACACACACACACACACACACACACAGACCCAGAC
The DNA here is from genome assembly GCF_010015445.1 of Perca fluviatilis. Classification (NCBI taxonomy): domain Eukaryota; kingdom Metazoa; phylum Chordata; class Actinopteri; order Perciformes; family Percidae; genus Perca; species Perca fluviatilis. The sequence continues at coordinate 33,817,661 of NC_053128.1, read as the reverse complement.
AGACACACACACACAGAGACACAGACAGACACACACACACAGAGACACAGACAGACAGACAGACACACACACACACATACAGACACACACACACACACACACACACACACACACACACACACACACACACACACACACACACACACACAGACCCAGACACACACACACACACACACACACACACACACACACACAGACCCACTCACACACACACACACACACACACACACACACACACACACACACACACACACACACACACAGACACACACACACACTCACACACAGAGACACAGACAGACAGACACAAACACATACACACAGACACACACACACACACACATACAGACACACACACACACACACACACACACACACACACATACATACAGACACACACACACACACTTAAAATGATATACTATCTTTTTAGAATAGACTGACTTGTTGTTCCTTTAAGGTTCTCACCGTGCAGCTTTTCTCCGAACAGACCGAGGAACATGGTGAAGTTGATCGGGCCGCTGGCTTCCTTCAGCATGTCTTCCAGCTCCTTGTCCTTCACGTTGAGTTTACCTGAAACACAAGGGGAGAATTTTTTTCGAAAAAAGAGACCAAAAAAATGAGACAAAAACATTGAAAATAAATGTCAAAAAAATTGTCCAAACAAAATAAATCCTAAAAAGGCGAACAAATAATAAAAAAAAGGGACAAAAACAATGAATTTTTTTCGAAAAAAGAGACCGAAAAAAAGAGACAAAAACATTTAAAAGCAAGAGACAAAACGGTTGGAATAAAATGTTAAAAATGAGACAAAAACATTGAAAATAAATGTCGAAAAAAATTGTCAAACTAAATAAATCCTAACAAGATGAACAAAAGAATTTAAAAAAGTGACAAAAAACATTGAATTTGTTTTTCGAAAAAAGAGACCCAAAAAATTAGGCAAAAACATTGAAAATAAATGTTTAAAAAATAAATCCTAAAAAGGCGACCAACAACTTTTAAAAAAGGGACAACATTGACTAAAAACATTGAAAAACAAGAGAGAAAACAGTTGGAATAAAACGTAAAAAAAAAAAAAAAAGAGACAAAAACATTGAAAATAAATGTTAAAATGTAAATTGCCAAAAAAAAAAAAAAGATCCTAAAATGGCGACAAAAAAAAAAAAAAAAAAAAAAAAAAGGGACAAAAACATTGAATTTTTTTCGAAAAAAGAGACCGAAAAAAAGAGACAAAAACATTGAAAAACAAGAGACAAAACGGTTGGAATTAAATGTTAAAAATGAGACAAAAACATTGAAAATGTCGAAAAAAATTGTCAAACAAAATAAATCCTAAAAAGGCAAACAAAGAATTTAAAAAAGTGACAAAAACATTGAATTTTTTCCAAAAAAAAGAGACAAAAACATTGAAAAAAAAGAGAAAAACGGTTGGAATAAAATGTAAATTACCAAAAAAAAAGATCCTAAAATGGCGACCAAATATAAAAAAAGGAACAAAAACATTGAATTTTTTTCGAAAAAAGAGACAGAAAAAAAGAGACAAAACGGTTGGAATAAAATGTAAAAAATGAGACCAAAACATTGAAAATAAATGTTAAAATGTAAATTGCCAAAAAAAAAAGATCCTAAAAAGAGACCAAAAAACAAAATGAAATAAAATGAGACAAAAACATTGAAATAAATGTTTAAAAAATTGTCCAAAATACATCCTAAAAAAGGCTAACAAAAAATATAAAAAGAACAACAGCTTTTTAGATTAGTAGATTTGGCGCCGTACGAACCCAGAGAGGCGTAGGTGTCCTTCAGGTCTTCCTTATCGATGAACCCGTCCCGGTTCTGGTCGATCAGCGTGAACGCCTGAGTTAAAAACACAACGTTACGCTCTCAGAACTGCAGGTTTTTGGGGATCTCAGGTCCCAGAAGTCACCTACAGACACACGGGAAATAGAACTGCAAAAGAAGAGCTTTCTTCACCGCTGTGTAGTGTCTTTATAGACCTTTATCAGGGCAGACATGTTGACATGTCATAGTAGGAAGAGCACAGGTGTATTAAACCATTACTGATGGCTGCATTCCACTTAGGAGAGGCCCTGGTATTAAACCATTAATGATGGCTGCATTCCACTTAGGAGAGGTCCTGGTATTAAACCATTACTGATGGCTGCATTCCACTTAGGAGAGACCCTGGTATTAAACCATTACTGATGGCTGCATTCCACTTAGGAGAGACCCTGGTATTAAACCATTACTGATGGCTGCATTCCACTTAGGAGAGGCCCTGGTATTAAACCATTACTGATGGCTGTATTCCACTTAGGAGAGGCCCTGGTATTAAACCATTACTGATGGCTGTATTCCACTTAGGAGAGGCCCTGGTATTAAACCATTACTGATGGCTGCATTCCACTTAGGAGAGGTCCTGGTATTAAACCATTACTGATGGCTGCATTCCACTTAGGAGAGGTCCTGGTATTAAACCATTACTGATGGCTGCATTCCACTTAGGAGAGAC
>NC_053128.1:33807646-33810146 GCF_010015445.1 Perca fluviatilis | reverse complement strand
CAGTATTAAGTGAGATCTCTGCAGTCTAAGTGTCTGACAACATTATGGGATGGATTTCTAAGGAGGTCGGCCTTTCTGTTAAAGAGTAAGATCCTTTATTTAGATATAAAAACATTCGCAAAATTGCGTTCATTAAACCCACCAGACTCCTGTAAATAAACAGTAATTTTAGCATCGTAAAACACACAACAGAAACTAAATAAAACTATGAAAAGCCATTTTGGGTCGTCTTTCCACTGTGCCAACAATCACCACTCTAGTTTCGGTTGAAATAAACACACAGTTTACTGATTTACATGTGAGAATATGCTGGCTCTATACACACTAAAAGTCCTGATTATTTACATGGAGTCTGGTGGAGATATGCTGGCTCTATACACACTAAAAGTCCTGATTATTTACATGGAGTCTGGTGGAGATATGCTGGCTCTATACACACTAAAAGTCCTGATTATTTACATGGAGTCTGGTGGAGATATGCTGGCTCTATACACGCTAAAAGTCCTGATTATTTACATGGAGTCTGGTGGAGATATGCTGGCTCTATACACGCTAAAAGTCCTGATTATTTACATGGAGTCTGGTGGAGATATGCTGGCTCTATACACGCTAAAAGTCCTGATTATTTACATGGAGTCTGGTGGAGATATGCTGGCTCTATACACGCTAAAAGTCCTGATTATTTACATGGAGTCTGGTGGGTTTAGCGCTAGCAACTTCAGAGCTGTTTCTGGTTAAACAGAAAGGTCTCAAAGAGATTTTAAAGCTCTATCTCAGTAGAGGTCCATCCCATAATGTTGTCAGACACTTAGATTAATAATCTTCACTACTGGTGAACAGGGGAACTATTTGGAAAGAGAGAGTGTTATTATTAGGTTGGTTTAGCTAAACTAGCCTGTTTATTTATTCATGAAGTCGAATTGAAATCAAGAGAACAAATAAATGAAATCAATGTGAGCATCAAAACTAAATAAAAATATATTTTTAAGCGATTTTGTCTGTGAGAAGTCTTTTAGTCGCTCTCTAGAGGACTTTTTTAATAGTTTTTTTATGTAACTTATGTCACTTTTTTCAAAAATTGTTGTAGATTTAAAAAAAAACGCTTTGTTGATTGGTGAAAAAAATATAAATTCTGTCACACTTTCCAAATGTTGTTGTTGATTTAGTTTTAAAAGTTTTTGGTCACTTTTGTTCCACGTTTTTTTGTTGATTTTTAAAAACTTTTTCCAAAATATTAGATTTTATTTATAACGTTTAGTTGATTTAAAAAAAAAAATCTTATTTTTGGTCACTTTTCTTCCAAGTTTTTGGTCACTTTTTCCGATGTTTTTTTTTTTAGATTTTTTGGCGCTTTAAAAAAAATGTTTTTGTCGATTTTTGTCACGTGTTTTTCTTTCAGCTTTTTCAGTATTATTTATTTATTTGCTCTAACTTTTCCAATGTTTCAGACACAGATTTTGAGATGATAAGGGTCCAAAATTATGTCATATCGCAGATTATTTTCATTGAAAACGGTCACATTTTTTTTGAGGGAGGTACCCTAAATTCCCCGCACTTAAATCTTCCACAAACCCAGAGATAACACTGCTCCAGTATTCAGATGGGCACACTTTTTATTTTTATGCAATGAATACTTTTCATTTGAATACTTTTATACCTTATTCTGCATTTAGTTTTTACTGCTGAGTCATAGTGTGAATTATTCTGTAGCCAGCTACAGTGACACAGACTTTACATCCTCACAAACTCCAGCAGTGAGTTGTTACTGGAAACCAGTCCGTCCCAGTTCAGAGTTGGTATGTGGAACTTTTAACATGTCAGATATCGCTGAAACTTACATTTAATACTCGTATAAATGTTTATATTCTTGTATTTGAAGCAGTTTGATCAGCGTCCACACGGCGGCGCTATAGTCTTTCTGTTCGGCTCCTCGTGCAGAAATATAACATATGGAGTTTAATAATGAGTTTTTTTCTACACAAGAGAAAGCGTCTGTCAACAGCAGCTTTTATTAGTAGTAGCAAAAATATTAGTAGTATTATGCCTGGGCACTACAATCTGTAAAATGTGTAAAACTGGGAAAACGCTGCCAAACTCCTTTGAAAAATCTAACAATTTTATTACATATTTGTATACGGGCAAATAAATAAAATGAAAGACGACGCATTTTGATGGATTACGAATTAACTGCGTGTACTCTAAAAGTCGGCGAACAGAGGACATAAAGAATATTACTTTCTATTGATAAAAATGTAACTTTTTTAGGCTGATTGTGACGCGCCCTCCCAACCGCTTGTGAACCGCTGGAAAGGGATCAACGGAAATGCGGGCAAAGCGAGACAATACTAAAAGGTGAATTTCTTTTCAAAACGCTGTTTAATGTGTTTTTCTACAACGCCGAATCAGAGGAGGGGTTCACCTTTTTAGAAAAATGTTCTCCTTTATCTGCTAAATAACAAGTACGTGAAACGGACAGCGAGGCAACTTTAAATTGCAAGAT